>NC_071087.1:68105992-68360992 GCF_027358695.1 Spea bombifrons
CCCCTTACTTACAATGTTTATTCCCCCCTCAGACAAGAGACTGGGACTCTGACAGAGATCAAATTTCCTAGGTTGGGGCATATAATCCAACCTAGCATCTCAAACTCTTATCACTAAGTTTACTTACCACCAATTGACTCATAAAGCATACTAAAGCACCCAGATATCTTACTACACACCATACGAAAACCTTTGTTTCACCCAGGACCAACCTGCTTTGTCTATAAGTGTCTTTTGACAGAAACAGCCTCTTAAACCCCATACTTTATCAGACTGTGGGAAAGGGACCTGAGCCTCAATCTTTCATATACCAAATTGACCAAAATATCAATTCTGGCTGATAGATGCTTGTTGTCTGCAGCCTCCCAAGAAACAGCCTATAAAGTTCTAACTGGGTGGTACAGAGAACCCTCCGAATTATCTGGAATCTACCCTGGTAGATCTGATAGATGTTGGAGTTGTCTGGGAGCCCTCAGTTTATATCTGGTGGAGCTTCCATAAACTGAAATGCTATTGGGATACAATAATTGATGCAATCAAACAGGTCACTGATGATAGGTTTAAGGCATCCCAGACCACTGTTCAAGTACACTACACACCAAAGCCTTTGACCCATACCAACGATCATTAACAATTCGCCTATTTAATGCAACTAAATCGATTATACCCGAACACTGGAGACAACACACATTCCCAACGACTTGCGAATGGGTTGTGTAAATATGAAATTTAAATGAACACCATTTTATATTAAATATACATGTTGTTGTAGACACTTTTGCCAAAGTAGACAAGTCTTGTTAATGATTTCTTTCTCATCCTTAAAGTAACGAGATAACATATGTTTACCTGTCTGGATGCTAGGAAAATATTTACTCTTGTGTAAATAAGAACTTTTTACCTTAGTCTATGTTTGATGTGGATTAGTTGTACCCACTATATGCTGAGTGTTACATTTGTCTTTTGTAGCAATCCCCCTGTAATAGTATTTAAACCTGCTAGCAACAATGAATAAATTGAGAAGTGACTGAGAACGAACATCTTGTGTGTGTCTGAATTATTTACTTCTCCCAGATTTCTGCGCTTGCCACTCTGAAGGTTCTGCAGATTTACTCAAGAGCTCCCGGGAGGCTTTCGGCTCAAGAAAGGTGTCCCCCATAAGAGGAGGGGTGAAACATTTTCAGGTTGAATTGGTGGATAAGATCAGATCAATGGAAAACATCATACATACATCAAGAGGTTCTGGTTAAGCAAACAAACTTAAATGGCTTCCGTGGCCGCAATTTCTTCGGATCTACAACACACAGAACCCCTGATGCTTGTATACACTTTAACTCTTACCACACAATTTTGGGTGGTACCTAAATGTGTTTAGTTGATTGCAATTGTTGGCGCCAAGGGTGGCACAACCAGTTATTAGGCTTAGGGAAGCAATTAGTTTTTCACATAGGTGATATACACTCACTGGCCACTTTATGAGATACACCTTTTCAACGTTTGGTAACACAAATAGCTAATCAGCCAATCACATGGCAGCAACTCAATGCATTTAGGCATGTAGACCTGATCAAGATAACTTGCTGAAGTTCAAACCCAGCATCAGAATGGGGAAAAAAAGGATATTTAAGTGACTTTGAACGTGGCATGGTTGTTGGTGCCAGACAGTACTTCAGAAACTGCTGATCTACTGGGATTTTTACACACAACCATCTCTAGGGTTTACAGAGAATGGTCAGAAAAAGAGAAAATATCCAGTGAGCCGCAGTTATGTGGATGAAAATGCCTTGTTGATGTCAAAGGAGAATGGGCAGACTGGTTCGAGATGACAGAAAGGCAACAGTAACTCAAATAACTACTCGTTACAACCAAGGTATGCAGAATACCATCTCTGAACACACAACACGTCAAACCTTGAAGCAGATGGGCTACAGCAGCAGAAGACCACACTGGGTGCCACTCCTGTCATCTAAGAACAGGAAACTGAGGCTAGAATTCAAACAGGCTCACCAAAATTAGACGATGGAAGACTGGAAGAATGTTGCGTGGTTTGATGAGTCTTGATTCCAGCTGCGACATTCAGATTGCAGGGTCAGACTTTGGCATAAACGACATGAAAGCATGGATCCATCCTGCCTTGTATCAATGGTTCAGGCTGGTCGTGGTAGTGTAATGGTGTGGGGGACATTTTGGGCCCCTTTGTACCAATTGAGCATCGTTTAAACGTGACAGCCTATCTGAGTATTGTTGCCATCTTCTGATGGCTACTTGTAGCAGGATAATGCACCATGTCACAAAGCTTACATCATCTCTTGAACATGACAATTAGTTCACTGTACTCCAATGGCCTCCACAGTCACCAGATCTCAATCCAATAGAGCACCTTTGGGATGTGGACGGGAAATTTGCATCAAGGATGTGCAGCTGACAATTCTACAGCAACTGCGTGATGCCATCATGTCCATATAGACCAAAATCTCTGAGGAGTGTTTTCAGCAGCTTGTAGAATGTATGCCATGAAGAATAAAGGCCAAAGGGGGTCCAACCCAGTATTAGAAGGTTTACCTAATAAATTGACCAGTAAGTGTAGGTTTTGATGAATGTTTTAACTTCAATAAATTAAATAATCATTTAAAAGCTTTGTTTTGCATTTACTCACATTGTCTTTGTCTTATACTAAAATTAGTTTGATAATCTAAAACATTTAAAAGTGACAAGCAAAAATAAAATAAATCAGGAAGAACTTTTTCAGAGCACTGTATATAAGGACTGGACATGTTTATATAGTTATTTAAAATAAGCATTAATTACCTTTTATAAAAATAAATACAGAGTAAAAACTTTAGATCTTGTTAGATTATTATACATTTTATGAAAGGTTTTAGAGACTGAAAAGTCTGAGAAACAGAAAAATTTACTCTTCTTAAATAGTGTTAATAAGAAATGCAGTGGTGAAACTTCCCCATTAAGAAATTAAATACAGATGTCCAATGAAAGCAACTATTGTTATTGCATAACAAAGTACAGGTTTCCGATGAAAATAGTAATAATGAAATTACACAAGACTGGAAATTAAAGCGAATAAGATCAGTGTGAGTACTATGTTCGTCAGCATTTCAGTTCAGATTACAAATAAAAATTTATTCAAAATATGCATAATTTTTAAAGATATTTATATGAAATTCTGAAACCTATATTCCTTTTGTTTACCGTCTTAAGGGAAATGACACTCATAACACATCTTTCTTCCTTGAAACAAAAAGAAAGCAACAGAAAACAATTGAGAATTCGAATCTAGAATTATTTTATTAAAGGCACAGCCATGCTATTTAGAAATAAACAATTGGAGTTACAGTTGCTCAACATGTTAAATCTGGAGAAATCTGGGGAAACTTTCTATAGACCATATTCAATATGTTGCCCTATAAATAATTCAGCTTTGCACTGGTACCCTCATATTCACCTCAACTATCCATGTACTTGTTCAAACTTACATTGTGCATATGCCATAGGGTAACTATTAACCCACAGATCCTCACACAAGCCAGGTATTGTAGCAAATGAACACTCAGGCAAAGCTTCATGGAAGCTGTTTGGGGACAAAGATGGCACTGTTAAGCTGTTTGAGGGACAAATATAGCACTGAGAAGCTGTTTGCACTAAGGTGTGTAGGTGTAAATGTGGCACTGATAAGATGTTTGTAGACAAAGATGTCTTCACTCCTGCGGACTGCTCATGACCCTGCTATTTGAGAATAGGTGACAACTCTAATGGCTAACTTTGACACTTCAGCTAGTGTGGACTACAGTTCCCATTATGCTCAGCAAGCCATTTAGTATTAAAGACTGGATGTGTTGAGATCTATGTTGACACTGTCTTGTATGGTGTGTGAAAGTACAGTGGTTGAAGTCTTGATGTGGCGTTACTGCTCACATCATAAATTGACCATGTGTTAATTCAACCAACTGAGCGTCTGTGATTCTTCTAGAATAATTGTCATGGATGTCTGATCTTGAAAATGGTTGAATTTACACTTAATTTTGTTAATTTAAATATTCTTAAAATAATAGATGAAACATTTGAATTGGTGCACAAAACATCAAAATATAGATGTAGATAATTGGTATTTCATATACAAAGAGCAAGAGGCAAAAAAGGAGGAGCATAAAGAAGAATGGTGGTACCAAAAGAGAAAGAATGGAATTAAGAGAGGACGTGCCATGCCCCATCCAAGCTGCAGAGCTGCATATCTCTGAATTTCACAGTCTCGCTAGAGTCCCCCTTTGCTGCAAACCATTCCTGGATTTCCTTATGCTCTGTACTGTGCTTCTGATTTCTTGATTGCAGTTCTGCTCTTTGCTTCAGCTCTGTTCCCTTTATAAGGTGTGCCCCACCCGTTATGATTGTCTCAGACTGCAGTCTACAGGTATGTCTTTCTGATATGTGTTTAGTTTCAATATTTAGTTTGTTTAGTACTTCAGTAGGCAGGGTTTAGTGCTAGGACCCTCCGCATGTTGGAGTACTTTGGCATAGTGGTGGGCTAAGCATACTATGGCCATATGATGTGATGGAATCTCCAATTGTTATCTTATAGTCCTAGGCTAGTTCCTGTATTTATGTGCGTCAGTCTGTGATGTAACCTGTATTCCTCAATCTGCAACCTGCTTCTACTCCTCTAGCTCTGTCCTTCCTTTTCTGTTCTTAGCTTCAGATATCTCTCTATCCTGTTATCTGTACTGCATACCTCCTGGTATGCGGCCACACAATCCTGATGGCCCAACACACAGGGAAGTGTAGTTACTCTACATCTATTCCTGTGTCTCCGCTCTTGCAAGGTGACTCCTGCAATACCATCATCGGGCGCTCTGGGTCATTACAGTCGTCCGTATGGACCCAGTACGTGACAGGAAGGGGTGGACCATAAACAGGAAGAGGTGTGGCCTGGGCATGGAAAGGGTGGGGTAAATTTGAGATTTAGTGTAGTCAGGCCTATTGCAGCACCACTGGACATAGCTACAACTTGTGCATAGTAAATCAAATAGAGGAAATTGTCACATCTGAACCTTCAGTCTACTGAAGGAAATTGCACAAGCTGGCTTTACCATACACATAACATATAATATTTAGACCACTCATGAGCCAATGCACTAAACTCTTGAGTGGTCTTCCCATATAGCATAAACATTTCAGGAATGTCAGCTTATAATTAAATTGTAACATAAACGGATGATCAATAGGTTTTAAAAGGTCCAGGAACAGACCAGGTGAGCTGTGTAACTGCTGAATAGTATCAAGCACACTAATGCACATTGATTCCGTACCCATGTATGTGCTTAAAAAATATCATATAATTTAGTGTTTCTCCTGTCCTAGTGATCTTCAAAAATTATATCAGTTTTCTCAGATACTTCAGAAATCCTCTATACATCTGTTGGTTTCCTGTGGATTCTACAATCTTACAGGGCTGGATTAAGCACTGATTTGCACTCCCACAGCATGAAGGTTGCTCTGTTGCAGCATTTTGTGCCGGGTTGAGCTTGGTGCCTTACTCGGTAGAGTACTGTGAATCTCTCAGGGTCCGGCCCAGTGTACAGCAGTTTAATGTTGGCTCATGCAGGGTGGCTGGTTTCCAGGACAGGACAGGACAGAGCTTTCCTGCAAACTGCTGAAGGAGCATTATGTGGGTAATAACCAAACAAATACTCTGGCTCCCCAACATTTGAAGCAGTTGTGCTCCATCAGTCAGCTGAAACTCTGGGACAAAAAGCTGAAGTCATTAACAGATAAGATAAACCTTCTCCAAGGTCTGGAGAGCTTGGGTTTAGCCAACAACAATTTAGGGAGATCTAATACTTATTTCCCAATGCTGTTGGAAGCACTGAGATCTTGAAGTCTTTGCAGTTAGAAGGTAGCCCCTTGTGAGGGATTTACAGGAGTAAAGGGACTCAGGAGCTCCTCAAGTATTTAAGACGTCAGATCCAAGCGCCCGAGGTGAAGAGTGCGCAGGATGCTCTCCCCGTAGTTAATGCTATGACTCTGCCTCGTCAGCGTGCATTCTATCACTACACTGAGGACCTCAGAATATTGTGACAAGCAAGTGTCTGTCATAACAGAGGCCACCTTTAATGCTGTTGGTACAGGTTCCATCACAGCCATACATTTCTGCATTTCTGAAACTTTTAACTTAAGTACCAGCAAGGCTTGCTGAATTGAAAGTATCTGTGTGACGTTAACCTTGGACTTCTTGAGCCTCTGCATGCTTCTCAAACTGACATACCTGGATATGCGAAATAACATTCTGATGTCACTTCCTGTGGATTTCAACAGGTTTAAAACATTTTCTGACTTTCTTTAACAAATTGTATCTTTGGAAACTATTCTCATCAGCAGCAATCAGCTCCATCTCCTCTAAGATCCTCTTCAGTTACAGAACATGAGCAAGCTTCCATAGTAACATAATAATTTAAATTGCAAAAAGACCTAAGTCCATTAAACTCACACTCTCTCTAAATCTTCCAGCAGAGAAGCAACATCAAGGTAAGACTGTAATTTTGTGTCCACCTTGGATCTCCAAAATAAGAACTTTCTGCAGACCCCGCTGGCCCTAGGGAACTGTGAGAATCTAAGAGCTGTGGATCGGGAGTGCATGTTCACTGCGACCGTGCAATCAATTTTACTTCCGTTAGGCTTGGACAAAATTTAGGGACCTTTTTAACCCCTTAAGGACAATGGGCGGTCCCTAAACCCATTGAAAACAATGTATTTTGAACTGGTGTGTGTTTGGGTGTCGGTGTGGCAGAGCCTGTTCTTGTGTAAGTGTTTGGGTGTCGGCGTGACAGAGCCTGTCCTGGTGTGTGTGTCTGTGTCTGGGCATCTGTGTGGCAGAGCCTATCCTGGAGTGTGTGTTTGGGAGTCGGTAAGGGCCACTAAATTTTAGCTTCAGGAGCCCCGTGTATGATGACTTTTTAGTGTACTGATTACTCCCAATCCCATCACATAAGATTCTATCTTGTATTATCTGCAGAGCACTGATCTCATCTTTATCCAGTACACATCGATGGCCCATGATGCTCTTAATCCGGCCCTGCCTCCAGTGTGCGTCAGCCAGTTTAAATCTAGTGTGCTCCAGCCTTGTGCAGTTTTAGTTGGCTAAACTTGTTTTAAATGGTTTGTGGACTGACTTTGTTTTACTGTTTAAGTAATTTAGTATTGATAGAATGACATATAAAGGTTGATCAAAAAACTGTCCACTGCTTTTTTTCATTATTGCCATATTAACCCTATATTAATATGCATATAAAGCTAAAAGGCCATATTTTCTCCCCTGGCCTAATCCCTTAAAACCAAGACGCAATGGCTGTGATACTACACATAACCTCCCCACGTGTGTTAGAGTGACTCGGACTCACAGTCAACCAGTAGTGTGTGAGTCATCTGAGCTGCTGCTACCAGATGACCCAAGGGACTAGAAATCCTAGAAGCAGAGTCCCCATGTCCAAACTGGGCACGTGGGACTTAGAGCATTCATTTGTGCATTTTGCTGCCTGGACCTCATTTATCCTCATTGCTAAAGAAAAGTCAGGCAGGAGTGTGGGGGGGGGGTGCATGTGCTACCCACCTGCTACCCGCTGTGTGGACAAATCTTTGTCTGCGGTAGTCTTCAGGGAGCTTGCCATGTCCCACTAGCTGTTGCTAAGTGCCAAGCCTCCTGGAGAACAAACTATAAAATTAAAATACATTAAATACATTGGCTTAACGGGTCTTGTAGCCCCACCTTGTCCAATGTGAAAGCTACCGGCACTCAGATATAGGCAGCATGTAAGGACTGTGTGTGTTTAAGTAAATATGTTAGCGTATATGTTACTATGCTGTGTAAATATGCTACTGTGAGAGCGAGTGTTAGTATGTGTGCTACTGTGTGGGTTAGTGTGTGTATGCTTTAGTGTGTATATACAGTATGTTACTGTATGTGTATATAAGTATGTTAGTATGTATGTTAGTCGGTGTATAAGTATGTTACTGTGTGTGTGTAGGAGGAGCTTGGGGGACAACAGCTTAAATCTCAAGGGAGGGGGATTAGAATCTTACTATGCCACTAATAAATCAATTATGGAGTGTGAAAATTGTCACCAAGAATCACCTGTTACATACCTATGATTTTCAGGGCCAGAGCAGTCAATATTTATTTGCAGCATTCACATATTTACCTTCCATGTAACATACCCTTGACTAGTGATCCCTTTGTCTCCATAAGGAGAAGCAAACTTTACAGCTATAAGATACAGGAATAGTTTGGAGTATAGCTATTTTTTTTTAATAAGAACCTTATTTCGCAAGAAAATCTACAGCAGCTGCCAGGCAAAAACAGCACTTACCCAATCATAGAAGATATGCGAGGTACAGTAGTTCAATTTACGATTATAGTAGAGAATTAGATCAATTTTCTTTGTGTAGCAGTATCTTTAGTATTGATTGAGAGGTACTAAAAACGTCCATGATCAACTGATCTCATTGTATGTTGTGGGCTGACCGGCTTTACTTTCGTGAGTGGTAACTTTGCTGGTACTAAAATTAAAATAGTGTGAGCATGTAACTCCTCCCCCTTTACAGACATGCTCAAATCTCACAGCTTTTAAAGCAGATCCCGAGGCAAGAAACAGATCTCATCCTATTCACGTCCTTTATAGTTCCTCCTGCTATAAAAGGCTGTAAAGACAGGAAACCCCCCTGGTATGACACGAGCAGAAGATAAGCACAAGAAACCCCTGATCTACTGACAAACTGAGCAAAACTTGTGGAGTGGATTTGAAAACAAACAATACGCTGGGATTCGTTTGCTGCAAGAGAGCTTTGCTCTCACGATTTGAAGTACTTTTTTGGAGAGGAAAAGTAAGAGAAGAGAGAGGACACAGAGACGCTACAGAGGGAGAGATCTGGGATGATGCTTTTATAAAAAGAAACACAGGATAGACAAAGTGTCATGTAGATTCAAGAAAAAGAGGAGGACCAAGGGAGCCATAAAGGAGAAAATATAAACAGTCTTCGGGTGAGGCAATCAAGATATACGCTGTAACAAAAGAAGATTCTGCTTGTAGAAATTCTCTGAGCAGTGTTTGCATAAGGTTCAAGGATGTGGGGTTTGACTGGGCACCACCCTGCAGTCTGGCCGCTGCTCTTCTTTTTACCCTGGATCCTTCCTAACAGTGCAGAAGAACCATCTTGCCAGGGAGCCTTTGATCTCTACTTCGTGCTGGACAAGTAAGTGTTAGCGTTCGTAAGGGCCTAATTGAACTTGCCAGGATGCAGCTCCCTTGTGACAACGGCTGGGCCACTAGGTTGAGAAGAAGTGGAAGGGGTGCATTGAACTCCCAGATGTTGGATTTGGAGCTCTGCCTCCTGCGCTGATCTCATTGTATGTTGTGGGCTGACCAGCTTTACTTTCGTGAGTGCATGAGAGGTCAGGCAGATGGTTGACAATTCCCCCTTCCTGCTCACTTTAGGCTGAGATTTATAGCAGGGATTGGTCTGCATTTAAAGTATACTCCACAACAATCCATGAGATAAAAACAAATATAAAAAGCATAATTATGTGCGTGTCATAGGAAAGCTGCATACTTCCCAAGTGTCCCTCTTTAGGATGGACAGTCCCTCTATAGGACCTCAATCTTTCTGTTCCAGCCAATTTACCTCTTCTGCCTCTTTTGTCCCTTAATGTCCCTTTTTTTCTGGGAGTTCACAATATTTGCTGGATATTAATGTGTCACACCCGATTAAAAACCCAATAATGTGCATAGAAACAACTGCATGGCCAAAAATATGTGGGAATCCATTGTAATTAGTGTATTGGCTATACCAGCCACGCCCATAGCCGACAAGCATAAAATAAAGTACACAGCTTTACAATTTCCATTGAAAACATTGACAATAGAATGGCTCATAATGTAGTGCTCATAACATACCATCCTTCCAGTTAGTAACATTTTTTGCCCTACTAGAGTGGCCATGGTCAACAAAGTATTAAGTGCTGTTATTGGGAAGGGGATAAACATCTAGAATCCACAACAGCTATGCCATGAAGTGATAGGCCACAGAAAGAGACTGTAGGGTGCATAAGTGGTAGTACTGGTATTTTGAGCTGTGGAATCAAGTGTGATAAATAACACTTCACTGTCTGGCAGTCCTACAGGTGACTTTGGGTTCTTGGTATATGCGAGGAGAACACCACCTGCCTGACTGCATGTGCCAACTATAAAGTTTAGTTAAGGAACAATAAAGGTATGGGGCTGTTTTCATGGTTAGGGGAAGGCTCCTAAGTTCTGGTGAAAGGACATCTTAATGCTACAGCATTAAAAATCACTGTAAACGATTATGGGCTTTCAACTTTGTGGCAAAAGTTTCAGAAAGGCCCTTTAATGTTTCACCATAACGAAGCATCATGCTCAAAAGGAGGTTGATGCAGAAAGAGTGTGGCAAGATCAGTGTGGAGGAATTTAATTGGCCCACAGAGAGTCCTGACATAAACCTTATTAAACACATTTGCGATAAAGTGCAACTCTGAGCTAGGGCTATCAATATGTAATCTCATATTACATAATATGTTAACAGTATTTTGCTATATATTGTTATACTATAACAATGTTTCCAAAGCATAAGAAATTTTAAAAATATCATGTTCACTGCATCAAGGTTTACATGGATAAATTAAAAGCATTTCTCTGGAATCTACTTCCGCTGGACCTTCAGCATTTACCCTCCCAACATTCAAGAAACATCTCAAAACCCACTTCTTCAGAGAACCATACCATTTTAGCTGCTAGAACTTTCCTGTCACTGATACAACCCCCACACTACCTATAACCCTTTCTCTGTGCCTTATGTTTGTCCTCAAGATTGTAAGCTTGTCACTCAACATTGTAAGCATGCAAACAGGGCTCTCCCCACCTAATGAATCGGCTTGTCTTAGTCTGTCAATTCTAGTCTTGTCATACCCCTTGAATATGTGTATGAGGCGCTGCATACATTGTTGGAGTTATATAAATAAAAGATAATAATAATTGTCTATGAACTCATTTGAATGAAAAACTCAAAAGGTTTAACCCTTTCGTGACAAAGGATGATTTTACTTTTTGTACCCTTTGTGACAATGGCCGTTTTAACATTTCTGTGCTGCTCGTGTTTAGCTGTAATTTTCTTCTTTCCCGTTTACTGAACCCATACAAGTTATACCGTATTTGCTCGATTATAAGACGACCCTGATTATAAGACGACCCCCCAAATCTGAATATTAATGTAGGAAAAAAAGAAAAAGCCTGAATATAAGACGACCCTATAGGAAAAAAGTTTTACCAGTAAATGTTAATTCATCTAAACTATTTTTTTTAATAAAAGCTATGATTGAGAAAAATATTTTGGTTTTATTTCCTTCTATTTTCCAACCTGCCCCCCAGTTATGCACATCTGCCCCAGAAATGCCTTATACCCCCTATATGCCACTGTGCCCCATGATATGCCTTTTAACCCTCTAAATGCCACTGTACCCCATGATATGCATTTTTAACCCTATATGCCACTGTGCCCCATGATATGCCTTTTGACCCCCTATGTGCCACTCTGCCTCCAGAAATGCCTTATACCCCTAAATGCCACTCTGGCATTTAGAGGGTTAAAAGGCATATTATGGGGAAGAGTGGCATATAGGGAGGTTTAAGGCATTCAGGAGGCAGAGTGGCGAATAGAGGGTTAAAAAGGCATTTCTGGAGGCAGAGTGGCATTAAGGGGGTTATAAGGCATTTCACAGAGCACTCTGCCTCCAGAAATGCCTTATGCCCCCATTTAACACTCCCCCCCCAACTTACCGGTGCTTCTGACTTCCCTGTCATGTAGCCGGGGCAGCGTGTAAATCCCACGCATTTACGCTGCAGCCGGAAGGAGGCGTGGCTAGCAGCGGGGGTTGTCTGCGTCCATTGTGCAGACCTTCCCCGACTGTCAGAGATAAGAGTTCCCCGCACCTAGGAATCGCGTAGACATCTACACGCTGCCCCAGCTACACACCGGGGACTCAGAAGTACCGGTAAGTGGGGCAGGCGGGGGGGGGGTGCGGAGACAGGAGGATCCAGGTCCCCTGCAGCTGCGGGGGATCTGGATCTTAGTCGTCTCACAGTCAGACCTATTTGAGGTCTGATTATAAGACGACCCCAATTATAAGACGAGGGGTATTTTTCAGAGCATTTGCTCTGAAAAAAACCTCGTCTTATAATCGAGCAAATACGGTATATTGTTTTTTTCAGGACAAGAATGGATTTCTTTAGATAACATTGTTTTGATTGTATCATATTATTTACTATTAAAAAAAGTATAAAATATAGTGAAAAATTTAGAAAAAAATGACTTTTTCTAACTTTTAGTTGAAACATCTTTTACATATCTATAAAAGGTAATGAAAAAACCTGCTAAATAGATTCTACTATTTGTCCTGAGTTTAGAAATACCCAATGTTTTTATGTTTTTTTGCTTTTTTCTGCACGTTATGGGGCAATAAGTACAGGTAGCGTTTTGCTATTTCAAAGCCATTTTTTCCAAATCTGGTAATTCTTCAATTCTTCCCCCCATGTGCCTTTTCGGGTATCTTTGAAGCCGGCCAATGCAATTTACCCCATCAAATCATATATTTTTCAAAACTAGACACCCCAGGGTATTTCAAATGCTAGTATTTTAACTCTTTCCATGCACCATATCTACCACCAGTCTTTGTCAAACTTTGTGGTAGTAATTTTTTTGCATTTGTTTTTTCACACACATTTTACTTCAGGTATGAATTAAAAGGTTCTGGTATATGTCACTATCATAAATCACCCCAATATGTGTTCAGCAATAGTCTCCTGAATACAGTGATACCTCACATGAATGATTTTGCCTGGCTCTTTGGGGACAAAAGGGCCACATTTGGGGCATGTGCATTTTTCAATTTTGAACTTTGGTGATCAACTGCCCATGCCCTATTTGGTACATCTTTGAGCCGGGCCATTTCAGTGTGTCCAATAAAACTAGGACTGCAACTAACGATTATTTTCATAATCGATTAGTTGGCCGATTATTTTTTCGATTAATCAGATAAAAAAAATGAATGTAAACTTTTAATTTATTTAAAATAATTTAATAAACAAATGATGTTAAATACAAACAGCAGAATAAAAAAACTTTTTATTTCTTGTCTTTATTTCCCAACCAGCCCCCCCCAATTTATGCACATTTGAGCTTGCCACGCTGCCTCCTAGACATGCCATGCTGCCTCCCAGACATGCCACGCTGCCTCCCACATATGCCATGCTGCCTCTCACATATGCCACGCTACTCTATAACCACATATGCCACGCTGCCTCCCACATATGCCATTCCACTCTATCCCCACATATGCTACTCTACCCCCGCATATGCCACTCCACTTCCCCCACATATGCTACTCCACTCTACCCCCACATATGCCACTGTGACCCCTGATATGCCTTATACCCCCTGATACACCACTCCATCCTCCCCAGACATGCCACGCTGCCTTCCAGACATGCCACGCTGCCTCCCAGACATGCCACTCCACTCTACCCTACATATGTCACTCCACTCTACCCCCACATATGCTACTGTGGCCCCTGATATGCCTTATACCCCCTGATACACCACTCCATCCTCCCCAGACATGCCACACTGCCTCCCAGACATGGCACGCTGCCCTCCCCACATATGCTACTCCACTCTACCCCCAGATATGCCACTGTGGCCCCAGATATGCCACTGTGGCCCCAGATATGCCTTATGCACCCTGATACACGACTCCGTCCTCCCCAGATATGCCACACTGCCTCCCAGACATGCCACACTGCCCTCCTCACATATGCCTTATATACCCTATATGCCTTATACCCCCAGATATGTCACTCCGTCCTCCCCAGATATGCCTTATACCCCCCAGATATCTCATAGTCCCCTCATAGAGTCACAGACCCGTTCACAGCACACTGACACCATACTTTTATAAATAAGTACTGGGTTAATCTTCACTGCCCCCAGGATTTAGATTCCCCTTAGTTTGCCCCCTTTACCTCTAACTGCACCTTAAGTTAACTTTATTCAATTAACCCTAAACACCCCATTAACCATAACTACCCCTAAATTAACCCTAATCACCCCATCAACCACAACTGCCACTAAATTAACCCTAAACACCCCATTAACCATAACTGTCCCTAAATTAACCATAAAGACCCCATCAACCACAGCATCCCCTAAATTAACCCTAAAGACCCCATCAACCACAAGATTCCCTAAATTAACCCTAAACACACCATTAACCACAACTGCCCCAAATTAACCCTAAACATCCCATTAACCACAACTTCCCCTAAATTAACCCTAAACACCCCATTAACCACAGCTGCCCCTAAATTAACCCTAAACACCCTATTAACCATAGCTACCCCTAAATTAACCCTAAACACCCCATTAACCATAACTGCCCCTAAATTAACCCCACCTCCCCTAACTTTCAGCAGCCCAAATATTAATTTTATACTTACAGTTAGATGAGTGTCACAGCCATGTGGTT
The DNA here is from genome assembly GCF_027358695.1 of Spea bombifrons. Lineage (NCBI taxonomy): Eukaryota > Metazoa > Chordata > Amphibia > Anura > Pelobatidae > Spea > Spea bombifrons. Next base: position 68,120,589 of record NC_071087.1, read on the forward strand.
CTGGGAGAAGGAAGGGGCGGGGCCAGTTGTCACAGTGATTACAGGGAGGGACTGGCAAGTAGGAACTGCTGCTGTGAGTCACTGAAACGGATTATATAATGAGGGGTATTTTTCAGAGCTTTGCTCTGAAAAAACTCTAATTTTATAATCGATAAAAATCGATTCAACTAATCGATAATGAAATTAGTTGGCAACGATTTTCATTATCGATTATTATCGATTTTATTGATTAGTTGTTGCAGCCCTAAATAAAACCATATATTTTTGAAAACTAGACACCCCAGGGTATTTTAAATGCTGGTATTTTAACTCTTTGCATGCACACATTTTACCACCAGCATTTTTTCAAAGTTTGCAGTAGTATTTTTTTTGTGTGTATTTTCCCCCCATACACTTACTTTATGTATGAATTTACAGCTCCTGGTATATGCCGCTGTCACACGATATGTGTTCAGCAACATCTCCTGAGTACAGTGATACCCCACATGCAGGAATTCGTAATTTTTGGGGGGAACTAAAAGGGCACATTTGGGACGTGTGCATTTTTCTAATTGGAAATTAGATGTGTGGCCATCCTTCCCTCTGTGTTAATTGGGACATTGTTGAACCCGGCCAATTCAATTTACCCCATCAAATCATAAATTTTTTAAAAGTAGACACCCCATGGGCATTTAATATGCCAGTATTTTAACTCTTTCCATGCGAGAATTGTTTTAAGCTAATGTGCTGATCTTAGGACTTGCTCACAAAAATATATTTTTTATCTATATATTTCATTTATTTTTTCCTTTTTTAAATTTTTTTTTCCATTTTTTTCAACTTGAAGGTTCCCCTGATCAGTGGGAAATTATTTTTACATTACATTTACATTTTTACATAGTTTTTTTAACTATTTTTTTCTAATTATTATTATTTTTATTCTATTTTTTAATTTATTTTTACTAATTACACTGTAATTAGAAAGCTGGGCTCCATTGACTTGCATGGTTGAATGCAGTACCTGTATTCAACCTGCAAGTGGAGACCCTGTAGTGAACTTTTTCAACTTGATTGCTTTTTTTTACAGGGCGGCCGCCATCTTGCGGATGGCGACGATCACTTGCAGTGGCGGCTGTGACTGCTCCGGAGAGCCCCGTCCTGGGGTATTTGGTGTCGCTGAATGCCTCCTGATCGAGGCATTCCAGCGACACCATTGAAGTTTAGGAGGTGATCGTTAAAACGGGCGTCTGTCGCCATACAATGTATGGCGGATGTTGACGCCCTGGGGAGGGGCCAGATATGGCCCCTAGTGCTGATCGTGGCGTTGCTGAATGCCTCGGGATCGAGGCATTACAGCAACACCGTTTGGGTGCAAAAGCGAACGTAGATCGCTTTCTGCACCCGTTTACAGTCATGACGGTCCTGGCACGTCAATTTTCACTAACCTGATGTTAGTGCATGACGTGCCAGATCCGGCAATTGTCATTAAGGGGTTAATGAGTCGCTATATGATTAAACATATATTATAGAAAGTGACGGCAGAAAAGAAGCATTAGGCTCATCCAGTCTGCCCAGTCTTTTTTAACTCTTTGTCAAGAATCCTTTACAGGCAATGACTGCTTGATATATTGAATTCATGGACATCGCTAAATGCTGGGTTTCCTCCTTTGTGATGCTTTGCCAGGCCTTTACTGCAGCTGTCTTCAGTTGTGTGTTTGTGGATCTTTCTGCCTTAAGTTTTGTCTTTAGCAAGGGAAATGCACGCTTGATCAGGTTGAGATCGGGTAATTGACTTGGCCATTGAAGGATATTCTAAATTGGGTAATTGTTCATTTGTAAAGTGAAGCCATCCACTGAACTTTGCTGAATTAGGCTGAATATGAGCAGACAATATATCCCTATACACTTCAGAATTCACCTGGCTGCTCCTTTCTTCTGTCACATCATCAATATACACTAGTGACCCAGTGCCATTGTAAGCCATGCATGCCCATGCCATCACACTGCCTCCATCGTGTTTGACAGATGATGACGTATGCTTCGGATAAAAAGCTGTTCCAAGCCTTCTCCGTACTTTTTTCTTCCCATCACAGGTTGATCTTAGTTACATGTGTCCAAAGAATGCTGTTACAGAACTGGACTGGCCCCCCCCCCCCGAAGAGTTGAAGAGTTGTCCGGCGCCCAAATCTAGTTTGCACCTTGTAGTGACCCCCTCTTTATTTGCTCTCGTGAAGTCTTCTCTTTATGGTAGATAATAATGCAAGATAATAAAGTAGAGGGGGCTAAATATTATAGTTTATAGTAGTTTAGGTTGAGAAAAGAGCTCAACCATTTTCATATTCTTTGCTGTTGATCCAAAAGAAGGCAAATTTCAAATTGTGCTTTCAATGGGGGAAATTCCTTAAAGAGCTATAATTCCTAAACCCTTCTAACAGTTTGGATGCAATTACCCTCAAATTAAAGCTGAAAGACTTCACTTTAAGCCCATAGTCGTTATTTAACTGTAACATGAATTTATTTTGGTAAACAGCCAGAATGTCAAAACTTGTGTCAGGTCTGAAAATATGTGGATACTATCTGTACAGTATATAAATTAACCCTCATTGTGTTGTATGTTTTGTTTTTAAGGTCAGGGAGTGTTGCAAACAACTGGATAGAGATCTATGGGTTTGTGAAGACTCTCACGGATAGATTTGCGAGGTAACATTGTTTGATACTGTTTTGGCCTTTTATATCTTACTTACTTGTGTGCACTTACAAACCATAGTTTTAAAGTTCATGTTTCTTATGCTTTGTGCTTTGTGGAAGTCCAGGCAGACCAGCAACAGTAAGAAAGAGTATAAGTTTCTTCCCCACACAAGTGTGCCTTGACCCCTCCCTCCCCCACACTGCCTGATGAGGGCTATCGTGCAACATTAGCCTGTTCTAAGCTGTGATCGCTGATTATTGACCCTTTAGGTTACTGATCATTGATCAGTCTCACTGATCAATAGTGACCTAATCTGATCATCATCATCCTTATCGCTAACGCTATACAGTAACTGTAACCTAACTTTAATGTCTAGCCATAGCTAACACTTCCACGTTCCACTAACTGGAACCTGGGGCTACCACTTATGCCTGGAGTGTCCAGGTTTTTTCTGCAGTGGGAGAGAAAATATGACCTTTTAGCTTCATAATGCATATTAATACAGGGTTAATTTGGCAATAACGAAAAAAGCAGTGGACAGTTTTTTTTATCAGCCTTTTTATTCTATCAATACTAAATTACTTAAACAGTGAAACAAATTCAGTCCACAAACCATTTAAAACAAGTTTAGCCAAATAAAACTGCACAAAACTGGAGCACACTGTGGGTACAAACTGTTTTTATAATGGCTGACGCACACAGGAGGCAGGGCTGGATTAAGAGCACCATGGACCTGGTGCTGAGGATTTTGGTGGCCATTTTATGGAAATAAATAAAATAGACAGAATCTTAACTCCTCAACATCGATCTGTACTGGATAAAATGACATCAGTGCTCTGCAGATACTACAAGATAGAATCTTATGTGATGGGATTGGGAGTAATCAGTACACTAAAAAACTCATCATACGCGGGATGCCTGAAGCCACAATTTAGTGGTACTAATCCTTTTTAATAAAACATGCAGATTGAATAGAGAGTAAATAACAGAAAACCTGATTTCTGGGCCAAGAAAGTTTTGTCCTCACTACAAATTCAGGAGGGTGTTTTATCTCTGGATAAGTAAAAATTAAATAGTTCAATTTATTCCTACAGTAAGTAAAGTGCCAGGAAACAGATGACCAAATACACAACAGGATAAGTTCTGCCACACAGATGCCCAAACACACATACCAGGACAGGCTCTGCCACGCTGACACCCAAACACACATACCAGGACATGCTCTGCCACACTGACACCCAGACACACACACCAGGACAGGCTCTGCCACACCAGCACCTAAACACACACAGGCTCTGCCACACCAACAGCCAAACACAAACACTAGGACAGGCTCTGTCACACCGACACCCAGACACACACACCAGGACAGGCTCTGCCACACCGACACCCAGACACACACACCAGGACAGGCTCTGCCACACCAACACCCAAACACACACCAGGACAGGCTCTGCCACACCGACACACAGGCACACACACACCGGGACAGGCTCTGCCACACCGACACACACACCAGAACAGGCTCTGCCACACCGACTCTCAAACACACACACACAGGCTCTGCCACACCAACAGCCAAACACAAACACTAAGCTATTTGAATTGTTTGTGTGCTAGGGAGGGGGTAGGGAGAGGGTAGATAGCAAGAAGGGGAGGAGGTAGGGAGAGGGTAGATAGTGAGAAGGGGAGGGGGTAGGGAGAGGGTAGATAGTGACAAGGGGAGGGGTGTGGAGAGGCTAGATAATGAAAAGGGGGGTAGGAAGATGGTAGATATTGAGAAGGGGTAGGGAGAGGGTATATAGTGAGAAGGGAGGTAGGGAGAGGGTAGATAGTGAGAAGGGGGTAGGGAGAGGGAAGATAGTGAGAAGGGGGGTAGGGAGAGGGTAGATAGTGAGAAGGGAGGGAGAGGGGGTAGATAGTGTGAGAAGGGGTAGATTGGGTTGGGGGTGGGGGGGCCGTAACAGATTCTCGCACCCGGGCCCTGAGGCTTCTAGTTACGCCCCTGGTTTTTGTAAAATGTACTTAGGGTAAAATCCTATTACTGTTAATTTCAATGTAAATATCTTTCGTTTATTTGTTCAGTTGCTTTGATTTTCAACAGGACTGTGAAATGTCCTAATGTCTGTAATATATTAAATACAAAAGTATTTCAGGACTTGGCTGTGCCAATGGAATGCTAGCCTAAAAACAGACACATTGATCAGAAAGGGGAACCAAAGAGCTCTAATATTTTCTATAGCTCTTGACTGATTACATTTAGCGTTTATTGTGGTGAACCTCTACTCCCATAGCATTTTAAAATTCTATATCATTCAAGTAAAAATAGACTATTTACAATTGGATGTGGGTAATTATTAAAGTAATGTTGTAAATATTGCATGTTAAAAATAATAATTCAGTAGAAAATCTTGCTACCAAGACTACCTACACTTGACTGCATTATAGTCAAGAAACATACTCATCACTGTCAGATTTGAGACCTAACTTCATTGAGGTAATCAGTCTTTACTCTTGGGCCAGAATGATTCATTCCTACATGTTTTTCATCTGCCCTTGTATTGCTCCAGTTTTGTACCAAGAAGTCCTTAAAAATCTTTTTGTGTGCTCAGATTTGATAAAAGTCATAAAATGAATTGCATAATTTTTCAGTTTTCAGCTAGTTTTCCCCATTTAAAAAAAAATGTTCAGAAGGCATAGTATGTCTTAACATTTAGTCAGCATTTTCTTCTTTGTTTCGCTAACCATCAATAAAAAATGTTATGAAATTATCCTGTGACCCTGAACAAAAAAGTATTTAAACAGAATTCCTTTGTGGATGTGTAAGCAAATCCTGTTATGGTTATGTGTCTAACAAATGTTACAGAATCCAGCATTTTTTCCCTTACTGTTGCATTTAAAAACAAAATGCAAAATACAGCAGTTATACTGTATATAAAAATGCAGCAACCAACCACAAATGGCAATGTGGCATGAACGTATCACCCAATCAATTTAATTTGTTATATGGTTGTTGAATTTTTCACATAGCCAGGGACATTTTTTTTTTAGTGGTTGTGGATACAGCTTCACCAAGAATTTTTATGTGACCTACCGATAGCTGATAGAATAACAATCTGTTATTTACAATATGTGATTCATAAGCACACTTTAAGTACAAATAATTCTGACTTTAGTGTTGTAGAATACTGTTATATAATCTTGACAATCAAACATTCTTAGCTTCTTAAAAAAACTTGTGAAGAAATAGTGCTAGAGGGACTGGGGTCCCAACAAGGGACACTTGGGAGGTTGGGGTTGATAGGCTTAATTTAAAATTTAAAATCCAAAAACATCTAAAAAAAAAAAAAAAAAATTATAACTATATATATATATATATACCGTATTGGCTCGAATATAGGCCGCACTTTTTTCCCCCACTTTAAGTCTTTAAAGTGGGGGTGCGGCCTATATTCGGGGTCTAGCGCCCGACACCCGGGACAAGCAGTCCCGGGCGCCGGGCAGGCAGCGGGGTTAGGATACAGATCCCCCGCAGCGGTGCAGGGGACCTGTATCCTACTGTCTGACACGCTCAGACAGCCTCCCCTGCCAGCACTTCTCACGGGGGGGGGGGTGCCGGCACGGGAGGTTGTCTAAGCGTCCGCACGATACATTTTACACCTCCCCCCCCCGACTTACCAGAGAAGACTCCCGGGTGTCTTGCGGGACTGGCGGAAGACATCTACGCAATACGCGTATACAACTTCCGCTGAGTGCCGGCACCGGGAGTTGTATACGTGATTTGCATAGATGTCCCCCTCCGGCCCCGCAAGACACCCGGGAGTCTGCTCTGGTAAGTTGGGGGGGGGGACAGAGTGGCAGCATATCTCGGGGGGGGACAGAGTGGCAGCATATCTCGGGGGGGACAGAGTGGCAGCGTATCTTGGGGGGGGACAGAGTGGCAGCGTATCTCGGGGGGGGCAGAGTGGCAGCATATCTCGGGGGGGCAGAGTGGCAGCGTATCTTGGGGGGAGGACAGAGTGGCAGCGTATCTCGGGGGGGGCAGAGTGGCAGCGTATCTCGGGGGGAGGACAGAGTGGCAGCGTATCTCGGGGGGGAGGACAGAGTGGCAGCATATCTCGGGGGGGGACACAGTGGCAGCATGTTTTTTTGGTGCTTTTTTTAAAGAAAAAACCTTTTTCTTTAAAAAAGCACCAAACTTTTAAGGTGGGGCCTATATACGGGGGCGGCCTATATCCGAGCCAATACGGTATATATACTGATCAGCCATAACATCATGAGCACATGAAGCAAATTGCTGAAAAAGTTAATGCTGGTTATGATAGAAAGGTGTTAGAACACACAATGCATCACCGTTTGTTACATATGGGGCCATGTAGCCGCAGACCAGTCAGGGTGCTGCCCATGCTGACCCCTGTCCACTGCCAAAAGCACCAGCAATGGGCACGTGAGCATAAGAACCGGACAACAGAGCAATGGAAGAAGGTGGCCTAGTCTGATGAATCACATTTTCTTTTACATCATGTGGATGACTGGGTGTATGTATATAGTTTACCTGGAGAAAATATGGCACCAAGATGCATCCATGGAGGTTCCACCTTGCAATTTACAGGATCTACTGCTAGCACCTTGGTGCTAGATATCACAGCACACCTTTAGATGTTTGTGAAGCAAAAGGGGGACCTACACAATATTAGGCAGGTGGTCATAAAGTTATGGCTAATCACTGTGTATGAGTATATATATATATATATATATATATATATATATATACTAGACTTGTGCATTCGTATTCGTATTTCAAACATGAAAACTAACACAAGCATCACACAGCACTCATATTGAGGTGAAAACAGAACTCAATTTATTGAAGACAGAACAGATATTTATACACAAAAACATAGGATTAAGGGGTTTAATCCCAACTACCAGACAGCCCGGAGCCTCCATACAGGTCTGGCGTTTCCAGCCATGTAGAGCCCTCATAGCGGGCTAGTTCATAGGAGTCTGGTTAGGGCAGATCAGATGGGGTTTCCCATTCACCCTGTGCCATTTGATGAGCACAGGGTGACTTAGACCAAAGAGGGGGCTGGGCAGGCAGGCAAGAAGTCTTCCCCAGAAATCCATCGGTATGCCCCTCCCAAACTCCAATCTACACCATGTGTCCTCAGCCGCGTGGGGGGGGGTACTGTGATACTCTGTAAACCCTAAAGATGTTTGTCACTTAAATCCTCTTTCTTCCCCATTCTGATGCTTGGTTTGAACTTCAGCGAGTTGTCTGTCTGAAATATTCAGGCTTCTTAGAGTAAATCAAGTGAATGGATGTGCCCATACAGTCTGCCCTTTTGCTGAAATGCACCAAGTGAAGACTGAACACAAGGGGACAAGCGAAAGACCGTGGATAAATTAGTGCGAGAATGAGAGAGAGTGTGAGTGAGTGAGTGATGAGAAAATATGGGTTTAGTTTTCTAGTTTTTTACATTTTTTTGCATTTTCTTTAAATTTATATCAAACTTAAAGGGTGTGGCCTTTAATTGTGCATGACCGTATTCAGGACAGTGCAGTGTGAATTAGTAATCATTAGTATATCCTTACTAGAAATGTTTTAATTGCTGGAGATATTTGCTCTAAAATTTTCTTATCTGTGGTTTGTATGTTATACTGGTGTCCTAATGATGATCTAATTATATGGCAAGTACACAGATATAATATTATCATTGAATCCACTGTTTGTTTTCACTGGTTTTGCATTCTATCTTCATTTTCTAATTGCTAAACATAAATGCATGCAGAAGGAAAGCGAAAAATATAATTTCCGTTTAACTAGTTTTTAATTGACAGACCAAACAGGGAGCAAATAAGCTAAATGTTAATTTATCTACAGTGCTTAACAAAAGAAAAAATAAGAGTGCATCTAAACAGAGTCTTTCCTGTGGAGGAAATCATATACAAGGCAATCTGCTCTATTCTAGGTCAGTGAAAACAAATAAAACTTTTTTGCAATTAAAAGAAATAGTGCTTTATGAAGTCTATGGGTCAGCATTCAGATCAGAATTCACTGCTCTAGCTGCCAAGTGCTATCAGTCTTGATAAACTGCACTATTGTATAACTGATAATTATCTTGTATGGCTATTTTTGAGGCATGCCAAATGCAGTCAGACTTGCTTAATCTATGCTTCATTTATCCAGATGCCAGGCTGTATTCAAGTTTTAAAGGGTAGCCAGCCTTCCAGAAAGAATTCACGTTATCATATTAGAATAAGACTATTGAAATCAGAATCAAAAAAGGTCTACTAAGTAGCATACATGGTGCTTGGTGTACTGTTCATTCTCTCTCTAAAGCTTTGACTTTTGCCTGTTCATGCATACTTATATTGTGCAGCGGAATACAAACTATGGACAAGACAACTTAAATCACATTAAACATTGAGGATGTCACACAAACTAGTAATATTACAAATGGTTGCTTTAACTATCCATATTCATGTTGCATGTTCAGGTTTTAAGTTACAAAATATCAACACTTTTATATATTTTTTATTCATATGTTTTTTTTGTTATGTATGTTCTATTTTTAACTATGATAATTGAAATTCAAAAAAACATCATTACATAGTAATGGTATCTATTTGGTTGATTAATTTGGGCAGTATAAATAGACCTAAATATTTAGAAGCCAACATAATGTTCTTATTAACCCCTTAATGACAAGACTGTTTCTTACTCGTAGTACATTTTGGGACAATGGCTCTTAACATTTTTCAGTGTTGCTGTTTAGCTGTAATTTTCTTCTTTCTCATTTTCCGCACCCACACATATTATATATTGTTTTTTCAGGACAAACAGGGCTTTCTTTAGAGACCATTATTGTTATCATATCATCTAATTTACTATAAAAAAATGATAATATATGGTGATTTTTTTGTAAAAAAATGACTTTTTCTCACTTTTTTAAAATAAATCTTTTACTCATCTGCAAAAACTAATGAAAAAAACTGCTAAATAGATTCTACTATTTGTCCTGAGTTTAGAAAAACCCAATGTGTTTTTGCTTTTTTCTGCACGTTATAGGGCAATAAGTACCAGTAGCGTTTCGCTATTTCAAAACCATTTTTCCCCCAAAGCTGGTCATTCTGCCCCATGTGCTATTTCAGGTATCTTTGAAGCCGGCCAATGCAATTTACCCGATCAAACCATTTTTTTTTTAAAACTACACATCCCAAGGTAATTGAAATGCTGGTATTTTAACCATTTCCATGCACTAGTTCAGCCTTTGTCAAACTTTATGGTAGTAAAAAAAAATTTTGTTTTTCACACACGTTGCACTTCAGGTGTAAATTTACCGCTCCTGGTATATGTCCTGTCAAACAACACCCCAATATGCGTTCAGTAACATTTCAGAGTACAGCGATACCTCCATGCATGGGTTTGTTGGGTTATTTGGGGTTATTTGTGAAGGCCAACCTTTGTCTTCGTGGGGGGAAAAATCTTCATATTCCACGAATATTCACCTGTTCCTGCGTTCGGCTTGGGCGAATTCTTGGACATTCTTCGTGTTTTTGTTTTTTTCCAGGATTTTAAAGGTCCGTACAAGCAACTTTATTGGTCACCGGCAGGGGTATCCTCTGCCATCAACCAATGAAGTGCAGCTCTTAGGCTTAACTGACCAAACAAGTAGTATGTAACATAACAATTTGACTTATAGAGACAACAGGTAAGGAGGGCCCTGCTCGAATGAGCTTACAATCTAGAGATAGATATTACATTTCTATAGTCTTGTTATAAACACATCCAGCCCCATACCCTATTAAGTAATCCATTTAGCAGTTTGCATGTATATCTTGATATACTAACCTAGCCCTTTTTTGTCCCAAGAGGCTACCCTATTACTAAAACACTCTCAGAAGTTGTACCAATCAGAGGTTGAAATGTCATCACTGACATGAACTTGACCATGAGTGTGGAATTGCATAGCACATAAATATTGCCTGTCCGAAGCAGCATCACTCAAAGGAGAGTTCCAAACTGCCTTTTAAAGCAACAACAGCACAAACATTGTGTGTTGGGAGCTTCATGAAATTTGTTTCCATGACAGAGCAGCTGCACCCAACTTGAAAATCCCTATGCGCAATGCCAATCATTGGCTGGAGTGGTACAAAGCACACCACCATTGGACTCGAGCAGTGAAAATATGTTCTCTGGAGTAATTAATCACCTTTCGCTATCTGGAAATCTGATGGATGAATCTGAATTTGGCGGTTGCCAGGATAACACCACCTAGCGGAATGTTTAGGGCCTATTGTAAAGTTTTGTGGATGAGGGATATTGGTCTGGGGCTGTCTCTCAGGGTTTGGACTAGGCCCTTTAGTTTCACTAAAGGGTGATTTTAATGCTACCGCATGCGAAGACATTTTAGAACAATTGTGTGCTTTCAGCTTTGTGGTAACAGTTTAGAGAAGGCCCTTTCCTGTTCCAGCTTGACTGTGCACCATTCCACAAAGCAAGGTCCATAAAGACACGGTTTGGCAAATTTGGAGTAATTTGAGTGGCCTGCACAGAGCCCTGACCATTACCCCATTGAACATCGTTGGGATGAATTGAAATGCAGATTGAGAGACATGCCTTGTTCTCCAACAACACAAATGCTTTTCTGGCTGAATGGGCACAAAGTCCCAAACCTTTGGGAAAGCCTTCCTAGAAGAGTGAAAGTTGTTATAGCCACATATTGCACACACACATGACTGGCCCAGCACCCAGATTGCACACATAGGACTTGCCTTAGAAACCAGATTGCACATAGACGTAGGACTTACCCAAATTGCACCCACAGTAGCCACCTCTCAGAGCCCCAGGTCTCCTCTCAGTCTGACTCACGTGTATCCTTTATTCACTCTTTAGGCCCAAAAACGGTAATGGACAGACTTTCCATTTTCCCTCTCTCCTCCTCTTTATCTCCATCTCTTCTTTCTTTTGTATTACTCCACTTGTCTCCATCTCTACTTCTCATTACCTATTCCCTTTCTTCCTATCTCTTCATCTTCATATTATCCCTCTTCTCTCAAAGTGTCAATATTTTGTGCAGCCACCATTATTTTCCAGCACTGCCTTAACCCTCTTGGGCATGGAGTTCACCAGAGCTTCACCGGTTGCCACTGGAGTCCTCTTCTACTCCTCCATGACAACATACTGTGCCCCTTTCTCCCTATCTAACGCTTCCCTTTCTCCCTATCACTTACCTTGCTAAAGTCCTGCAGTGGGAGAAAAGGTCTTACTGCTCAGTTGCAAGGTATAACGTCATATTCCGGCACCCAGCATCAATCACCGGCACTGCGAGGGAGCAGTGAGACAATGGCCTCACATTCCCACCACCGCAGCTCTTCTCTGTGCTGTAGTGGATGTGCCCTTACATAGATCTGCGCTCTAATCTAGGCCTATACTGGCCATGGTGCTCCATAGAACACTATTATAACTAAATGCAGCATTAGAAACATTGTTCCTTGTACATATGACTACCCAGATCTTTCCCAGTTATAATCAAGTAATATTTTGCTTTATTCATAGCTTTTACCATGGACACAATTGTCATGTGACACAAAAGCAGGCACTGATAAAATGTTGCTACGGAAAATAAAAAAAAAAGGTCCTGTGTAATTTGCATGTGATTTGACTTTCAAAAGAGACTAAAACAGAAGATGTGCTAAGGCTCATTTACTTAATATTCTATAGAGTCTATATACATCTTTGGTCTTTAATTGTGCTAGCTAACTTATAAAATATAGATTAGAATGATACTTTAGCTTTATGTTTCCTGTTAGGGTCTGACAGCTGAGACTGCTTGGTGGGTATGAATGTATCAGTGTTCTGCTGCCCTAAGTCACAGTAATGTGTATGTAAATCAAACGTGTTTGGAAATAACACTTTCTTCTTTTAAATTCCTTAATCCATTACGTATTTAGAGGTCATAAAGTCAACCCATCTAGCCTAAAAACAAAAAATGCCCCTCTTTGGCCATCTGAAGGAGGGATATGAAAAAGCTTTGAGGGTTCCATCTGGCCAATGTGCTAACAATCAGATAACAATTAGTTATTTACATAGAGAGGTGACATTCCCAGTTGTGAAAGGTTGATCCTACATATTACAAAAGTATACATATATAGCCCAGGGCTTTACACATTTCTTAGCATTTAGGAGCCAGCTAATTAAATGATAAATACATTAGTCCATTTCACAAATAATTGCTCCAATTGCACCAATTTCATATGCTATTTACTATGCAGTCCATAAGTAAAAAATATTAAAGGAAAAACTTTGCAGCCATTGACTGTTTTCAAAATGGCCACCCATAGCATGTATATAAAAATAACTTTGTGCTGAATTCCATGCTCTCTTCTCTTTCAGCCCTCGCATGAGATATTCGTTCATAGTGTTCTCTACACAAGCGAAAATAATTCTCTCTCTCACAGGAGACAGGTATGTGATTGGACAATTGTACACTGTTTTTTTAAATGGATACAAATGTTAATTTGAAATTTGTGATATGTTTTGGAAAACATGATCAATATAACTATTTATAACTTCTTAGAATTCTTAGGTATTGTAGTAACAAATTAATAAAATTATGTTAAACTTTAGTTCACCTGTTGGTAAACTGTTTTTGCCATTCATTTTAAGTAATTTTAACATTAATTATGATATGTATCTTGCAAAAACTTTAGAAATGATGTATGTCTTGCCAAAGGTGCGCACTTTCAAGAGGGATTATCACCTTACATGTTTGTTTGTGTGTTTTGCAATATTGTTTGCAGTGTTTATTATCTTGTGTGATATTTATAATATGGTTTGAATGGTCTGTTTATTTGTTATTGTTCTTGGTAATGTGAAATTGCAAAACATTCCCTCTTGCTACATCTTATTACTGTGTATCACAACTTTCCACCACTCTCATCCATATGCAATATTTCTTTTCTTACCTAATGTCTATTTGTCTACATACCTGGCTCTGACTTCTTGGCCCTAACTTTTATTCTATTACCATCACATATACCCTAATCCAAAAAAGAAATATAGTCGTGTATATCCAAAATTTCTGCCTGAATTTGTTCAATAATATTGGGTTTATTTTCTTATAGTCCTTTTTATTTGGTCCCAACACTTACAGTAGTACATTTAAACCATATGGTGTTTTAAATCCAACCTGTAAAACAATCTGTAAAACAATGTCTTTTTGTTCAAGTAACATTAATTGTAGCAATAAAGTTTTTTTTATTAATATAGCTCGTTTATTGTAATTCAACTTACTGTGCTTAAAATGACCATAGTAAGTTACTATACTGCCCTGTTACGAAGGTTATATTTGTGTTGTCTTATAATTAGCTAAGTGTTGCCACTTGCATACAAGAATTAAAACTTGGTTAGTATCTAAGCCTTGGACATTGTCCCAGAAGACACACATGTAGTGTGGGTAGCTGTAAGCATATACCAATAAAAGCCGGGTCAAAACTGTTGTACAATTGTTGCTGCAAACCTGTTTCTGGTATGTTTTTATGTGACCTGAGAAAGGCAGATCTATACTAGACAGAGTGGTCCACAAAACAGCTACTAGAAGATCCGAGCCACAGCAGACGCACAACAGGCGGGGAGCGCAGCGCCAGGGGTGAAATCTGCGCCTGTTAAATCAGCACAGACTTCATGCTCTGCTCCTCGCACTCTGCGGCTTTTTTAATGCTGGAGCGCAGATTTACACATTCAGTCACTGGTAAACTGTTTTGGGACAAACATAGCACTGATAAGCTGTTTGGGGGCAAAGATGGCTTTGGCAAGATGTTTTGGGGCAAAGATGGCTTTAACAAGCTCTTTGGGAAACCAAAATGGATTTGACCAGCTGTTTGGGAGCAAACATGGCTTTAACAAGCAGTTTGGGAGCAAAAAATGTTTTGACAAGCTGTTTGGAGGCAAAGATGGTGTTGACAAGCTGGTGCAAAGATGGCTTTACAAGTTTGGGGCACAACAGTGACACTGACAATCTGGGGGATATTGATGGCACTGACAATCTGGAGGCAAATATGGCACTGATAAGCTATTTGGGTGCCAAGATGGCTTTGACAAGCTGTTTGGGTGCAGAGATGGCTTTGACAAGGGTTTCAGGTCCCTACCTCCCGGCACATCACTGCAGCACGTCCAAGGCGGGTCCCTGCTCACCGCTCCCTGAATCTTTGCAGGGAGTTGGGGACAGTGGCAGCGGGGAGGTTGCCGACAGAGGGGGCGGAGCTTCCTCTTGTGTCCCTGGTGCCACCTCCTATACTGGATCCTATCACGGAGCACACAGGGGCGGAGCTAGTGACAGCATACCTGACAGTCCTATAAAAGCCCTGGAGTCCCTGATACTGGTATTCAGATACTCAGGTACTCTGTGTGCTTGTTTGAGACTCTGATATTGTTTGCCTGCTGTCTGCCCTTTTGACCTTCGTGTCCTGTATATTATATTTCTTTGCTATGTGGTGTGACTTTGTATTTTGCGTATCTTACATCTGTCTCTTTTGGTGTGGGTGCATCTAGCTTTGAGTTCCTATATTCCTGCATATCAGACTCCTGCCTCTCGGGGCAAAAATGGTACTGACAAGCTGTTTTGTATGTTTACTAAGGGTTTTGGATCCCAGCTCTTGTGTGATTGTGGTACCAATACAGAGAGACTGTTGACCTTTATGTAACAAAATACACATTTAGTTATTCAGTTGTTAGATACAAGCTGTAAGTTATTAGTGACAGTGCAAGTTAAAAAGTAATTTAAAACAAGGGGCAGAAATATCAGGCCCGTAATTACTAATAAACTAGTGATATCCAGTTCATGAATGAATCGTTCTTTTGAACTGATTCTTTTCAATGAACTGGATGAATCAGTTCAGTAAACTGAACGACTCATTTGTAACAGCTCAGTCTGTGAATCATTAATTGCACTGATAATATGATCGTAGAGTGAGTCATCTACACAGCACACACTCACAGATCAGGCTACAGCTCATCAGTTCACTGAGTCAAAGAACTGTTCAGAGCAACTATGAGTCATCTGTTCACTGAATTGTTCAGAGCAACTCTGATTCATCAGTTCACTGAATAGTTCAGAGCAGCTCATCAGCATACAGTACACTGATACACTTATATTTTTATAACTAAATACAAGATTAATCTTCACTGCCCCCCATGATTTAGATTCCCCTTAGTTTGCACCACCTCTAACTGCACCTTAAATTAACCTTAGTAAATGTATTAAATTAACTCATCAGTCCTCACCATTAAATTAGCCCTAAAGACGCCATTAACCATAACTGCCCCTAAATTAACCCTCACCTCCTCTAACTTTCAGCACCTCAAATATTAATCTTATACGTATTTTGAGTTTAGTTGCTTAGCACTGTGGACACATATTACATTGCTGTAGAAGGCAGAAGGATTCATAGTAGTGATGTCCGGATCATGAACGAATCGTTCATTTGATCCGGTTCTTTTTAGTGATCTGGATGAATCGGTTCACTAGACTGAACGATTCATTTGTAGCGGTTCAGTCTGTGAATCATGCAGCTGTAACCTGATCCTAGAGCTGTGAGTCATCTGCAGAGCACTCAGACACAGACTCTGGGGTCAGGTTACAGCTCATTAATTCACACAGGAACGATGACTCATAGAGTCAGAGACTCGTTCAAAGAGTCGAATGATCCGAAGAGTCGAATGATCCGAAGAGTCGAATGATTCGAATCTTACAGGGATCCGGATCTTACAAGGATCCGAATCTTACAGAGATTCGAATCATTCAGAGAATATTACTGATACCATACTTTTATAAATAAATACATTAATAATGTTCACACTGCCCCCAGGATTTAGATTCCCCTGAGTTTGCCCCCCTTTACCTATAACTGCACCTACAGTTAACTTTATTAAATTAATTAAATTAACCCTCAGTCATCAGCATAAAATTAACCCTTATACCCCATCAACCATAACTGCCCCTGAAATTAACCGTAAAGATCCCATTAACCATAACGGCCCCAGAAATTAACCCTAAAGACCCCATTAACCATAACGGCCCCTGAAATTAACCCTAAATACTCCATTAACCATAACTGCCCCTAAATTAATTGCATGTACTCCAGATAAATTACCTAATAAATTGGTATGGTTGATGGGGTCTTTAGTGTTAATTTAGGGGCAGTTATGCTTAATGGGGTGTTTAGGGATAATTTAGGGGCAGTTATGCTTAATGGGGTCTTTAGTGTTAATTTAGGGGCAGTTATGCTTAATGAGGTGTTTAGGGTTAATTTGGGGGTAGTTATGCTTAATGAGGTCTTTAGTGTTAATTTAGGGGCAGTTATGCTTAATGAGGTGTTTAGGGTTAATTTGGCGGCAGTTATGCTTAATGGGGTCTTTAGTGTTAATTTGGGGGCAGTTATGCTTAATGGGGTGTTTAGGGTTAATTTGGGGGCAGTTATGCTTAATGGGGTGTTTAGGGTTAATTTAGGGGCAGTTATGCTTAATGGGGTGTTTAGGGTTAATTTGGGGGCAGTTATGGTTAATGGGGTGTTAAGGGTTAATTTTAGGGGCAGTCATGGTTGATGGGGTGTTAAGGGTTAATTTTAGGGGCAGTCATGGTTGATGGGGTGTTTAGGGTTAATTTAATGGTGAGGGTTAATTTAATTAATTTAATAAAGTTAGCTTAAGGTGCAGTTGCAGGTAAAGGGGAATGTAAATCCTGGGGGCAGTGATTATTAATGTATTATTTATAACAGTATGGTGATACAATGATCCGGATCTTACAATGATCCGAATCTTACAATGATCTGGATCTTACAGTGATCCGGATCTTACAGTGACCCGGATCACTGTAAGATTCGGATCCCTGTAAGATCCGAATCTTTGAACGACTTTCTGCCTTCATTGACATCACTGGAGGCAGGGGGGAGGATTCATAATGAAAGGGGCGGGGCCAATCGTTAGTGTGCCTGCACGGAGTTACTGGAAAACAGTAACTCCGTGCAGGCACACTGAGTGATCCGAAGATCCGGATCATGAATCGGATCATTTCAGTGAACGAATCGAAATGATCCGATTCACTTTAATGATCCGAACTTCCCATCACTAATTCATAGACTATAAGGAAAGGTGTGAGCAGGGGAGGGCTGGCAGCCTAAGGCCTGGGGGGGCAAGTCAAGTGAAGTGGCTCCGCCCCCTCACACTCACCTTTCACCCCTCATGCTGCTCCCATCACTATTCGGCCATCAGACTGCTGGAAAACTTATCTAAACGGCCGCTGGGTGCTGATGCCACCTGCCGGAGCTACTTTAATCCTTTTTTTTTAATTATTTAATATGCCGGATCGGCTTGCCATATTAAAAATAAATAAATAAAGTATTAAAGTAGCGCCGGCCGGCAGCATCAGCACCCAGCGGCCGTTTAGATTCGATTTCCAATAATCTGATGGCTGCATAGTGATGGGAGCAGCGTGAGGGGTGAAAGGTGAGTGTGAGGGGGCGGAGCTTTCACCCCTCACGCTGCTCCCATCACTTGGCGGCCGTCGCATACGGCCGCTGGGTGCTGATGCCGCCGGCCGGCGCTGCTTTAATACTATTTTTTTTTTCATTTAATAGCCGATCCGGTTTGCCATATTAAATTTTTTAAAAAAGTATTAAAGTAGCGCCGGCC
This sequence comes from Spea bombifrons, assembly GCF_027358695.1. Classification (NCBI taxonomy): domain Eukaryota; kingdom Metazoa; phylum Chordata; class Amphibia; order Anura; family Pelobatidae; genus Spea; species Spea bombifrons. Next base: position 68,138,951 of record NC_071087.1, read on the forward strand.
AGCGGCATCAGCACCCAGCGGCCGTTTAGATTAGATTTCGGGGGGCCTGGGGGGCAATTGCCCCCCTGCCCCCCGGCCCAGCCCGCCCCTGGGTGTGGGGCCAGTCATCAGTGTGACTGCAGGGAGTGACTGGGAAGCAGGAACTGCTGTGAGTCACATTGAGTGAACCGATTCACTTTATTGATCCAAACTTCCCATCACTATAATAAACCTGAAAAAGCATCCAGATACCAGAGCAAGTGTTACAAACCCCTCTTGTAGCTCTCCTGAAATCATTCAGTCTACTGAATGATTCATCCATCCCAAGCCCCCTGCAGACCACCATCTGAAACCAAACACTAATAGAGGCCCTTGCAATTTTTGTATTTGTATGCACATTTTTTCTCTGTACACAGCAAATATGTATTTTGGGGACATTGTTTCTTTCTTAGCCAAATGTTGTTTACCTTGGGAAAGTTCATTCCTTTAACCCCTTCAGGACCAGGTTTTTGCTACTACGGTTGCGCTAAAAGACCTGAGCAGTTTTTGTGTTTTTGCTATGTCTTTCTTCAACTGTAAATTCTCTCTTCTCAATTAGTGCACCCACGCAAATCATATATTGTTTTTTCAGCACAAGGAGGGCTTTCTTTTGAAATAATAATAAGATATAAACTATCATTAACCCCTTCGCGACCTTTGCCGGTTCAGGACCGTCATGACAAGAAGGTCACTAAATGACCTTTGACGGTCCTGAACCGTCAAAAAGTTAAATAAGCTTAGAAAGTGATCAAGGATCACTTTCTTCGCTTAAACGGCCTTGCTGCAATGCCTCGATGTCGAGGCATTCAGCAAGGCCGAGATCGGCATCGGGGGCCATGTCTGGCCCCTCCCCGGGGCGTCAACAGCCGCCATACATTGTATGGCGGCGGACGCCCGTTTTAAAAGCGTTTAGGAGGCGATCAACGATCGCCTCCTAAACTTAAATGGTGTCGCTGGAATGCCTCGATCAGGAGGCATCCAGCGACACCAAACACTTACCTTTAGGTGGGCTGTGACCGCTCCGGAGAGCGGTCACAGCCGCAGCTGCCGGTGATCTTCGCCATCAAGTAAGATGGCGGCGGTCCGGGAAATAAAACAAGAGAGACGAAAAAGTTCGCTAGAGGGTCTCCAGACCCTCTAGAGAACTGGCTCCACTTGCTGGTTGAATACAGGTACTGCATTCAACCATGCAAGTCAATGGAGCCCAGCTTTCTAATCACTATGTGATTAGTAAAATATTCAAAAAAAAAAAAAAAAAATGGAAAAAAAAAAAAAAAAGTGCTAACATTTAAAAATAATTATGCAGTGATGTCACTAGATGAACCATCCAGTACCAGCAAAATGTGTAAAAAAAATATTAAAAAAGTATTAAAAAAATAAAAAAAAATAAAAAAATAAAGTTTATTATTTTGAGCAAGTGCTAAAATTTCTCAAAAATCTCAAAGAGTTAAAATAAAAGCACTTCAAATACCCAAGGGGTGTCTAATATATAAAAAAAATGGCTGATGGGGTAAATTGGAGTGGCCTAGCTCACAGATAGGGCATAGGTACAGACTGACCAAAATGGAGAAAAAAAGCGCACTTCCCAAATGTGGCATTTTAAATCTGAAACAACCCGACAAACCCATGCATGTCGGGTATCACTGCACTCAGGAGATGTTCCTGAACACATATTGGGGGGTTGTTTGACAGTGACATATACCAGAACCTGTATATCTATAACTAAAGTACAATTTGTGTGAAAAAAATTACTATTACAAAGTTTGACAAAGTGTAGTTTTATAATTGGTGCATGGAAAGGGTTAAAATAACAGCATTCGGAATACCCTGGGGTGTCTAGTTTTCCAAAATATATGGTTTGAATGGGTTAAATTTAGTTAACCGGCTTCAAAGATATTCCAAAGAGGAGATGGAGGCAGAATGACCAAATGACCACCTGAATTACGCATGCCCCAAAAGTAGCCTTTTACCAGCCAAACAATCTGACAAACCCATGCATGTGGGGTATCGCTGTACTCAGGAGATGTTCCTGAACACACATTGGGGTGTTGTTAGACAGTGGCATATACCAGAACCTGTATATCTATAACTAAAGTACAATTTGTGTGGAAAAAAAAATAAAAAAAATTACTATTACAAAGTTTGACAAAGTGTAGTTGTATAATTGGTGCATGGAAAGGGTTAAAATTTACAGCATTTGGAATACCCTGGGGTGTCTAGTTTTCAAAAATATATGGTTTGAATGGGTTAAATTGAGTTAACCAGCTTCAAAGATGTTCCAAAGAGGAGATGGAGGCAGACTGACCAGATTTGTTAAAAAAGATTTGGAAATCATAAAACGCTGCTTGTACTTATTGCCCTATAACGTACAAAAAACAGCAAAAAAACATAAAAACATTGGGTATCTCTAAACTCAGGACAAGTAGTAGAATCTATTTAGCTAGTTTTTTTACTTGCTTTTTTAGGTGAGTAAAATATTTTTCAAATAAAAGTCATAAAATGTCTTTTTTTTCAATTTTTCACCATGTTTTTTTTATTTTTTTTATAGTAAATAAGATGATACGATCAAAATAATGGTATCTGAAGAAAGCCCATCTTGTCCTGAAAAAAACAATATATAACTTATGTGGGTACACTAAATGGGTGAGGAGAAAATTACACCTGAACACAAGCACCACAAAAGTGTCAAAACAGCCTCGGTCCCACAGGGTAGAAAACGAAAAATGAGCCCGGTCCTTAAGGGGTTAAGTATGAAAAATATCTAAAAATGTGGGGGGAAATTAGGCAAAAAAGGAAAATATTTTCACAGTTTCACCAATAAAAACGTAATATAGTGCAAATGGAAAAAACTCCAAAAGGTATTTGTCCTGTTTTTGGAAACACCTCATATGCCTGGTATTTTCATTGTTTTTGGCACTTACAGGGTTAACTATGAATGACGCGCATCGCTGTTTCTAAACAAGATTTTTTTTTAAATGTGGTATGCTGGGAGTTGTGCCCCATTAGCGGCCAGAAAAAGAAAAACTACTCGGCAAAAGTTTAGCTTTTTTGAAAGATGACATCCCAAAGTATTTTACTTGGGGCATTTTTAACTATTTTAGTGCCAGTCTGTACTAAACATTGCAGTAAAAACATTATTTTTTTTTTTCATTTTTAACAAACCCGAACACAGTATTTTTTTTTTTTTCCTGGGTACATAAAATTACTGAAACAACTTAGAAACACCCCCCGGGTACAGGAATAACCCATATACATGGGTAGGGCATTTCTCTTTGGCACTTCGGGTTCAAAATTGGAACATGCACATTTTGTTTGCCATATGCTGTCTAATCCCCTTCCTAGTGATGTATTTTACTGTATTATTGAATCACACAAAATATATACTTATTTACTGGCATCCACAGCCTCATTTCTTAAATGATATATATGTATGTATAATGAAATGTATATCTCAAAAATATCATTCCATACCTGGGTACATCTTCAAGCTAAATCCAATACGCAGAAAAGTACAACAAGGATTTCTACTGGAGATGAAAATTTTTTATTTGCACACAATGGTATCACAGAAGAAAACTCAACATTTTATCCCAAGCTTTTATCAAGAGAAATATATATTATTTGAAAATAGTAGACATATAGACCAGCTACAAGTACCTTGGTATGCCACAGTCACATGGGAACCATGAGGAGGAGGCAAGGAAGGCAACAATATCCAAGTACCACCCAAAAATAAGGTAGATTGTGAAGACCCAGCTCAATGGGAAGAATAAGATCTGTAAGATCATGCGCCCTGCCAGTCATCAGATATCCTTGCGTCACAGAGAGCTGGCCAAAGAAGGACATAGAAGCTGCCAATGTGAAGACCCAGAAGCTCCTCACAATGTATAGAGGCTTCTACTCCAAGTCCAACAATCAGAGACTGTACACCATCCAGAAAGACAGGGCCTGGTAAGTGTCAAACCCACTGTCCTGATTAAGCACAGAGCATATGGGAGTGCATCAGTTTGGTGGCACTCAAAGATGAGCTGCTGAGAGAATGCCTGAACCAGCAACAGACATGGAAGGAAGATCAAGTAGAGGGCATTCCATGGCTTGACAAACCCCATCTCCAGAAGGATATTGACACATTGGAGAGAATTCAGAGGAGAGCTACAAAAATAGTAAGTAGTTAAAAAGACAGAAACACTTTTAGGGATTTAACAAAGTACAGGAGGCAAGCTTATTTGAAAAGGAGATGTTAGAACAAGAGGTCATGACCTGAAGGCCAGAGGCTTAGATGTGATGTAAGGAAGTTCTACTTTACTCAGTCGGTTGTAGATAAATGGAACAGTCTCCCAGCAGCGATAGTGGAGGCTAATACAAGCATGTGATAGACATAAAGCTTTCCTCACTATAGGTCCTGACCAAAGGAAAATTAAGAAAAATGGGCAGACTAGATGGGCCGAAGGGTTCTTATCTGCCGTCAAATTCTATGTATCTATGACTCAAAGAGGCACTGATAATGGCAGCACAAGATCAAGCACTAAGCATAAGATCCATGGAGGCAGGCATGTACTGCACTAGATAGGACACAGATTCATCCTTCCTAGGTAGGCAGAACTCTAAGGAAAGGTATAGGTATAAATAGCAACTCCCATACATCCCTTTCAGAGTTTTTTTTCTGCCTACCTCAGGTAGGAGAACTCTGTCCCTCAGCTTTTTTATTTTGCAGACTCTAGGTTGGGTGTAGTTATTTGGCTATGCCATCTAGGTTGGGGGTAATGTGGTTGTGGTTGTGTTGGTTCTAGTTCCAGGAGCCCTAGAGGGAGAAGGCTTCTATTCATCCCTATTTGTGATCCCCAAAACCTCAATGGGGATTGTGACTCCTTGTGGACTTAAGGTTCCTGAATTTCCACTTGCAGAGGCAGTCTCCATATGAACATGCTATCAAGTCTACCCCAGTGTCGATTACGCTGGGAGACTATATGGCGACCATCGACTTAAAGGACATATACCTGCCTGTGCCTACTGCTCAGGCTTCCCAGAAATTTCTACATGTAGCCATTTCCTCAGATTCAGGGTTCCTTCACCTCCAGTTTCAAGCTCTATCCTTTGGACTGGTGTCTGCTCCCAGAGTTTTCAACATCTAAGGACTCTAGACATTATAGTCATCCCATATTTAGATGCCTGGCTAATTCATGCCACCTCCAGATCGTTGGTACTTAATTATCTTCAGACCACCTTCTTGGTACTTCAAAAACTGGGATGGCTAGTGAATTGGGAGGAATCGCGGCTCATCCTTTCCAGACGCATCACTTTCCTCGGCTTCATTATCTACTCTTCGCAGCAAAAGTACTTCATGATCCAGGAAAAGCACTTCACGATGCCAGAAAAGCAAACAAAGTTGACGCACTTGATTCATCGAGTTCAGCCTTCTAGACAGCCAATGTTTAGAACTGCAATGTCCCTGCTTGCCAGGGGTACTTGCGGAGCTCATCCCACGAGTACCCACTTACCCAGTCTGCAGCAGGCACCTACGTGGTTCTTTGGAAGATTAGACCCAAAAAACAAGCAAATTGGGATCATCACCAGCACTATGGGACACGCATACGCTTACTGCACCCTTTTATAGGGTTTGCAGCAGAGACATGGTAAGGCGCACAAAGATGACAGTAGTCACTACTGACTTCTCATAGGATGGCCTGCCCTTTTTTCTTTGTTACAGCTCACATATATACCACCAAGGTTAGCAGGGAAAGATAGATTCTACCGAGAATTCCATCCCTTTGTCTACCTGAGGGTACCTGAGTTTTCTTTTCTGCCTTTATTTTTCTACCTAGGAAGGAGTCGTCTGTCTATCACATATGTGCCACCAAGGTAATAGCAGGCAAAATCTCGGTTAGAAGAATCTATGTTTTCCATCGGCACTGTGAATGTTTTAATGCATGTGTTCAAAAATACATGAGATTATCATTGTTTGTACGTTATTAGCTTAGGCACATTGTGTTTGTGTATACTTATGACATAGTTAAGATCACATTTTATCAACAATTAATGCAGAAAACCAGGTCATTCTAAAGGTTTATTTACTTTATTTCTTTCCACTGTACATACAGCCAGGTAGATAAGGATCTAAACTCCTCCCACTGCTAAATGAGCTGAATCTCGGTTTCTGGTGGAGAGCTTTGGTTGTTTTTTGCTTGTCATAAAAATATCTTTCTATCTGTAGCCTGGTCATTCTCAGATTTAACTGGGTAAATCAGATCAGTTGCTATACTGCTTTAACCCCTGCATTACACGATAGACTTACAGGCATGTCCGCAACAGGTGTTGCAAGATTACCCTTAGGACCTACCTGCCCATAATGGGTTTTATCACAGGGGCAGAAACATCTCTCTGCTACTGCATGGGGGATCATGCTGTCTACTGTTAAAAAGCCCGGACATCCCATTGCCCTAGCACTCTTTTCAAGCGGGCATCTGCCACCATAAAGTGTATGGCGTATGTTGATGCCTGGGGAGACATGGCCCCTGTTGCCGATCTCGGTGTTGCTGAATGCCTCAACATCGAGGCATCACAGCAACATCGTTTAGGTGCAGAAAGCAAAGGTAGATTGCTTTCTACACCTGTTTAAAGCCATGACCGTCAATTGCTATCAAGGGGTTAGAAGTAAATAAACAAATGCCCAATCTAGTGTGCTCATATCATCCAATATATTTGCATTCTGTTAAGTCAGAGTAACATAAAAAAATAAAAAAAAATATATGATTGCAAGGTTTACATTTGTTGTCAGATTACAGTTTATTACATTTGGTATAAAATTAAAATGATCAGGCACAAAATATTTTGACTGAATGCAAGAAACTAAGAATGAATGGGTTGTGCTTGTTTTTAGTGCACTATTATTCAGAGATCATATTACATAGTTAATCTTATAAGTACTCATGGACTGTTCCTAGATATTGTGATCTGGCTCCTCACACACTGGTTCACGTACGGCAGATGAACACCTCCTTCCCCTTCTCCTTCTCCTGCTTTCTTCTTTCTTTCTTTTTCGTCTATTATATTATTTTTCTTAAAATGAATATATATATATATATATATATATATATATATATATATGTATATATATGTATATATATGTGTATATATATATATATATATATATATATATATATATATATAGATACAGTCATGTGAAAAAAGAAAGTACACCCTATATGAATTCTATATCAGGACATAATAATTATCATCGGTTCCTTATCAAGTCTAAAAATTAGGTAAACCTCAGATGAACAACAACACGTAACATATTACACTGTGTCACAATTTATTCAACATAAAAAAAGCCAAAATGGAGAAGCCAAGTGTGAAAAACTAAGTACACCTTTACTGCTTCAAAAGGAATTAAGATTCTATGTAGCAGGCAAGTGCTGCTAATCAAATGTCCATGATTAGTTGATCATCATCAAGCGTGACCACCGCTATGAAAGTTATGAAGTTTTAGCAGTTTGCTGGTCTGGAGCATTCAGGCGTGTGTTAATATGATGCCATGGTGGAAAGACATAAGCAACGATCTTAGAGAAGCAATTGTAGCTGCCCGTCAGTCTAGAAAGGGTTAATACAATTTAAAGTCCTTCATTCTACAGTGAGAAAGATTATTCAAAGGTGGAAAATGGGTAATACACCTATTATCTTGTCACAAGACACTTTCTCTAAAGTCTTTCTTTGTATTCTGTTTGTGTAATGTAAAGGTAAACTACTGGCAAACATCCAGAACAAGACAGGAATTATTGCATAAGTATATGGTTTTATCTTTTCATCACATCAAAAAAGCACCCGTGTATATTGCAGGATATTATTTCAAAACATTACATTATTGTATTGTAACACAAGATTAAATAGACAGTAATATTTCCAATTACATAATTAGTATGTAGTAAAGATCATATTTACAAACAAACGTGAATATTTTTACACTATTTCTTCTTTCTACAATTTTGTAGCAGATATGTAGACTTTACTTCTGCTTTTCATGTTATTTAGTGTCTCTAAAACTATTTTATGTTAATCTGTGTCTATTAGGGCAGAGAGAAGGATGCATATGAATTAAAAGAAAAATCTTAAATTTATTGGCATAAAGGTGCAGTCTTTCTCAAAAACTAAATACTATTAATCTGTGTTAACTAGTGTTGTATTAAGTAGTACTGTCAAACTACAGTGATATATACTGGGCCCACTGAGCCCAGGCCAGTCCACATACAGGGGACAGATTTCCCTGTTGGGTAGACAAACTCCTGGTGTTCCTCTTGCCTTAAGGATAAATTAAAGTGCTTAGAGATCTCATTTGTATCTGGCCCTTTTACATTGCAGAGGTATATTCTTAACTGACACAGCCTCCAAAGTATCCTGCACATATCCCTGCACATACATTTAAGGCAGAGCATTGTAAAATTACATTTGTCATTTGTCCAGTTACTCTGCACAAAAGACAAAATAAGAGGTAGGTCCAGGGGGCTACCTAGAAACCACAGGGTCCCAGTGCAAAAATTATCCCCAGGCCTCCCGACTTAACAAGCAACATATGCCACAGTGCCACCTTTTGCCCCCAAACAGCTTGGTGTGCCACATTTGCCCCCAAACAGCTTGGTGTGCTACCTTTGCCCCAAACAGCTTGTCCGTTCCATCTTTGCCACCGAACAGCGTGTCAGTACCCACAAAAAGCTTCTCTGTTCCATCTTTGCCACCAGACAGCCTACCCATGCCGAATTTCCCTTAAACAACATGGCTGTGCTATCCTTGCCCCAACCATTTTGTATGTGCCAAAAAAACAGCTTGTCTGTGTCCCCTTTGTCCCCAAACAACTTGTCAGGGCACCAAACCAGCTTGTCAATGCCCAAAAATCCTGCCCGTGCCATGTTTTCCCCTCAAACAATTACACATTCATGCTCCCACACAAATGCCTACACAAGTATCCATACACTTTCGTGCTCATATACAGGGGCGGCCCAAGACATAGTGACGCCTGGGGCTTAGTTTGAAATGCCCCGCCGACGCCCCTGCTCTCTCCCTACCTTCTCATTATCTGCCCCCTCCCTATTATCTACCCTATTTCCCCCCTTTGTACTTCACTTACCTTCCAGCAGTCCTGCGGCGAGCCTCACTGCTCTGCCGCGGTGCGCACTGCTTCACTGCTGAGCGCCGGAAATGACGTCATATTCCGGCGCTCAGCATTACGAGCCGGCACCAAGCTAGATGGCTCGCAGAGGAGAGAGGAGCGCCCTCTCTCTCCTCTGCTTAAAAAAAAAAAAAGTGCTTGGGGCGGCAAAGTACCACCTCTCCAAAAGTGCCGCCTAGGGCGTTTGCCCCACTCTGCTCCATGGCAGGGCCGGCCCTGCTCATATACACTTACAAACACCACCCATAAAGTTATGACCACTGAAGTGAATAACACTGATAATCTTGTAATTATGGCACTTTTCTGTGGGTGGGGCATATTAAGCAGCAAGTGAACATTTTGTCCTAAAAGTTGATGTGTTAGAAGCAGGAAGGATTTGCTGCTAACGTCTTGGTGCCAGATACCACAGCACACCTTCAGAGGTCTTGTGGAGTCTATACCTAGACGGGTCAGGGCTGTTTTGGCTGCAAAAGCGGGACATACACAATATTAGGCAGGTGGTCATAATGTTATGGCTGATCAGTGTATCCGTTCATGTTAACATGCACACTTATACACACATTCTTATTCTAACATATATCCATACATACTCCCTCCCATGAACTCATTCGCTTCCTTTATATCACCTGCATCTTTCTCTCTGGTGCTCTCTCTGCCGGGAATAATTCTGCACCAGTACAGGGAGGCAGGGGTGCAGCAGGGTCACTTTACCAGACCCAGCAGTAAAAGCGAGGCTCTACGAGCACCAGAGTGGTAAGCAGATCGCAGAGAGGTGGGCCCTGTTGCAGTTGCGACCCCTTCGACTGGTTGTTACGCCACTGGGTATGTCCTAGGGCCTGCTGGGAGGTATTGCCATGGGTCAGGTGTATAGCATAACTTCACCTTAATATATTAACAATAACGTAGTATGTCCATTACCTTCATGTTCTTAGAGAGTCCCAATGCTTAGCATTAGTCTAAAAGTATTTCCTTCTGTTAAATAGGGGATGTTGTTTCATTAGAAACGTGTGCAATTATTAACTCAGTTATATGAACTTTGATCGTATTAAGGTTTAGGGATGTCTACTTTTGTTTGTAAATATTTATGTGAAAATGGCTTTGAAGCATAACAACATTATATCGATGACACAATAAAAAATATGTGTTATACTTGATTTTTGCAAGATGATTTATTGCAAAAGCTAACCTCATTTATATAATACTCAACAACCTAACCACCAGAAAACCAAACTCTTACATAAATATTTCTGGGAAAAGATTGGGCAACTTAGTGTCAGCATTGATGTTTGTATTGCTGCATCTTGTTGCAAAAGACTAAATTCAGCAATCTGCAAACTAGAAGATCCTTGCCAATGGATCCTTTGCTAGAACAGATAGCGGAACAAAAACATTAATGGGACAGTAAGCTTTGACAGACAATATAAGTTAAGCTAAAAAATTCAATTCAAGATGAGGGGGTCGTGTCCGGAAGCCAGGGAAGATGGCTGCTTTGAATCTTTGTTCCGCTGCCGCTCTGGGGATTTTAATATGTTACTATTTTTTGGTTGTTTATCCTATGTATTTTGGTTTATTTAATGTATTTTGGGCTGATAAATACTGTGACCATGTCTGCCGCCCAAGTGTGATGGGGGTTTAGTTGCAAGGCTTTCTTATGTGTTTGTGTTTAATCCCACAACTTTGTTTTAAACATGATGAGCCTCCTTTAAATATTTGGTGTTATTTCATCTCCATGACGAAGGGGGCGGGGTTCTCTGAACCTTGTGCCAAGTCATTAGAGGGAGTTGGCTACAATCTGTTTTCACGGTTGTTTTGTATTCTGAACTTTTGGACACAATATATAGACTGCAGGATTGAAGGCGGCAAACGTAAAAGCTATTTTTTCTCCTGAAGAAGCTGGCTTTAAGACAGCAAAACGCGTTGTGTTTTTTGGCACCTTCTACATGTAGGAACTCTTCTCCTTATCGGGACTTCGCTGGCTGGACCAGGACGTCACTATTTGCAGCAGAGGGACTCTTTGTAGATTTCAGACTCGTTTTTTCACATGTTGTACCTTTTGTGTGTAATACATTACGTTACTTTATGTGATTGTGGATACTGCACCATTGGTTTTATTTATATTTTAGATAATAAAGAGGACTTTCCACTTATGATTGATTGACTATGTCATCTGTGTGTATGCTACGCCGAAGAAGACGTTTTTACCAATCGGACTGAAATTAATATCCACTAAAAGGCCTGATTATCATCCACATATTGCTCCATACGATATTACACTATCTTTGTTTTGTTTTTCCCCTTATGTATTTGCGCCCCATGTGGAGGAGTACGGTTTAAAGTGGTACCCGAGGAGTACTTTTGGGAGCAGCAGTGCAGTAGGGGAGTACTATTAGATTTTGTATCTATTTGCACATTTATATCCACTTTGTGGTTTTGCTTATTTTGTAGTTGTTTATGAGACATAGCTCATAATGCAGCAGGAGGCTGCAGGCTGGGAATAGGGGAGCTAAGCAGAGTAACAGCAGAAACAGAGAGAGCAAGGGGGACAGAGCGAGAGACAGTGAGACCGAGCAAGAAATATAGCCAGACAAGACATACATGATACAGGACACAACAAAGGACAAGGAACACAAGGGATGGAGTGAGGAGCCAGGATCCTCAAACGCTTCTCCTTTAAGCAAGGATAGGATATCTTAGCTGGGACATCGGGAGAGGAGAGAGGAACCGATGATTCAGAGAAAAGAGGGCAAAGGCATATAAAAGACCGACTCACATATATACAAGACTAGCCTGGGACTATATGATAACAATTGGAGATTTATTCACATCTTATGGCCATAGTATGCTTAGCCCACCACTACGCCAATGTACTCCAATATTCGGTGGGTCCTAGCGCTAAACCCTCCCTACTGAATCACTAATACGCTGAAACTAACCAGTAAATCTAAACACAAAACAGAGAAGGACATACCTTTTAGACTGCAGACTGAGACAAACATAACAAACGTGTGCGGCACACCTTATAAAGGAAACAAGAGCTGAAGCCAAGACTGAAACAAAGTATCAGAAGTACAGGACAGAGCATAAGGAAATCCAGGAATGGATTACAGCAAAAGGGGAACTGTAGCGAGGCAGGGAAAACCAGAGATATGCAGCTCCGCAGCCTGGATGGGGCGTGACACCCTTGAGGATGGTGCAACGTTGCGGCCTCCTCCGCAACAGCCACACACGCCAGTGGTCCTGCAATTGTTCTCCTCTACTCCACGGAGGACTGACTTTTCCACACTGATCCTGGACCTGAAGTAGGTGGTTCGTGACGAGGTGGCCTCTCTGTGCACCAATCTAACATCGCTGGAGCGCAGGGTGGTAGCGCTGGAGGATGCCTCGGCGTTCACCATCAAACCGCTTTGAAGGCACGGCCGTCTACAGATTGTCACCTATACTACCTGGGGAATATTAGACGCCACATTGAGGACCTGGACAATAGGGGCGCACACAGAACATCCGCATTAGAGGGGTACCTAAGGCTGAGGCTACTGAGGACCTTCTGTTGCTGTTTACTTCGATCTTATGGGTCGGTCGATTGACGCACCCAGAGTTGTGGACCGATGTTAATCGTGCTCTGTGGCCTAGAGGTAACCCGTCGAGCCCCCCGCGAGATATTATTTGCCAATTCACAGATTTTCAACTCAGGGAGGCCATCATGACTCGGGCTCAGCAGGTAGGCACGTGGCCTCTGCAGGTCCTCACCTTTTATCAGGATCTCTCAGATCTCTTTGCAAGAGAGAAAAGCCCTCAGACCTCTGAGTTCCGAGCTGCAGAGGCTGCGTATCCTTCGCCCTTGTGATCAGGCATGGGAACACCTTGCTTACCTTATGCCACCATCATGAGCTTCCAGATATATTATCCAGGATGGGGGTCCTGGACCTTCACCTCTCTGACTGGGCCCTTGCAGGCCTCGAGCCAGATGTTGGGTCTTCTCGGCCTCTACTTACACAACACCCTCGAAGCCCCGCACAGGCTAGACAACCCGTGAGCCAACCTAACGCAAACCACTCACCTGAGCCCTTACACTTTCCCCGAACAAGGGATATTGAGGAATAGCGGCTCTGTCTAGGGCTGTGAGTTCAAGTTTAACGTTTCCTAATGTGTACAAGAAAGGAATTTTTTTTTAATTTTCTTTTTTTTTCTGTGGTTTGAGCTGATCTTCGGTTGTTTTGCTGCCCTATGGAGCTCTCAGATCCTGGACGTCCAGCAAGTTACAGTTTCCCGAACAACTCCACGCTTCGCTCGCTCTGGGCGTGGCGTTCTTCCTCCGCTTTTGACTCACGTTCGTCTTCAACTTACAGCTCCTCTCCATACATATTTTTATATTATTCATTTATATATATATATATATATACTGCCACTTCTCTCTCCCCCTAAGACCCTGAACATCGAGAGAGCAGCCTTCCCGACAACTCCATGCTTCGTCCGCTACGTATCCTGCGGCCACGTTCCTCTACCCTGTAGACTTAACGTTTAATCCATTTCAGTTGCAGGCATCTGTCTGGAGGTATTGGGGAACACTCTGCTGCATCCTGACTAGTTGCGGCACTGATTTCCGTTATTTACTTTTTTATTGCCTTTCCACTTATTATTTATGGAAGCACTCAGCCTTTTTGGATTCACACATTACATACTGGCCTTGGGCTTGTACTTACAAAACTCATTCTATGTTACACGTTCTACATTTCTTGATCCATGATTGTGAGTCTTGTGGTTGCTGGAGGCCAGGTGCTTCAACTGATTTACTACAATTTACCTGTGGGGTTTGTTTTTTTTGTCTGGAGGTATGGCGGGATTCCCTACCGCGCCCTGGCTAGTTACTGCACTGATTCCTGTTAATTTACTTTTTGTATTGCCTTTCTACTTATTGTTTATGGCAGCACTCTTTCTCTTGCTCCTTGTAGCTTTTTTGCATTTACACATCATAATTGGGTCTTGGGCCTGCACTTACAAAACGCTACTATGTTACCCATTCACACATTTTTCCACTTCTTGAGTCATGCTCAGTCCTGTGGTTGCTGGAGGCCGAGTGCTTAATGTTTTGTTATATATTTATTTTCTTTTTGGTCTATAAACACTGTGTATTCACCCGTCTTCCTTGTTGGACAGATTCCATTTCTCCACACCTTCGCCTTTGTTTGTTGCCGAGCTCGTCCCCTCCCACATTGGTGTGGAGTGGTTATTTGGTTGTCTCAGCGGGCGTACTTTGTATTGTACTTGGGCCTTAGGCCCCTTTTTCTCTCTACCCCCGCTCTCGTTTCTCCCGCCCCCCATCATTCCTTCCCATTTCCCCCCTCCTGTCGTTCGTTCCCATTCCCCCCTCTGTCGTTCCTTCCCATTTCCCCCCTCCTGTCGTTCGTTCACATTTCCCCTTCCTGTCGTACCTTCCCATTTCCTCCCTCCTGTCGTTCCTTCACATTGCCCCCGTTGTTCCTTCCCACCACCCCTTTTTTTTTCCTTCTCCCTCTCTCCTCTCTTACTCTTCTTGCTCTTGTCTGGTTCTCGTACCGCGGGGTCCCCTTTAGGGTCCTCACCCTGTTATGGCATCCTCCCTGCATCAGAGGGCTCTTATTCCCCATTCCATTAATGCATGGGGCTTAAATATCCCTGAGAAGCGGTCTCATTTGCTCAGAGATCTGAGGAGGGAAAACGTTGATATTTCATTCATACAGAAAACCAACTTTTGTGAGGGCCATGCTCCCAGGCTTACCAGTTGGCACTATCCAGTGGGCTTCTTTATTTGTAATTCTGCTGCAAAATCAAAAGGAGTCACCATACTGCTTTCTTAATCTATTCCTTTCCAGGAAAGGGGTCTTGTGGTGCACCCGGAGGGACAATATTTACTGCTTAAGGGGCTTGTTGCAGACAGAATGTACACTTTCGCAAATGTCTACCTACCCAATCGGGGTCCACACCTTGCCCTAAAAAGGATCCTAACATGCTTACGGGAGTTTAGGGAGGTCATCTCCTTTGACTCACGACTTGTTCGCCACTCGGAGTGTTCCTGGCATCTAAATGATTCCATCTTGTCTGATGCGGTGCTGAATGCAGGAACAAAGTCAGCACTGTCCCACTATTTTAAGGAAAACTTGGATACGGTTTTGTTTGCAGCGTAAGAAGGAGGAGTGCAAGCGTATATCGATAGCAGAACAGGCACATAAGACTTCGGAGCAGCCTGCAGCACCTTACGCTACTCAGGGGGGAATTGGCTACTATATTGAACTGCACAATACAACGTCCTTACTTACAGAGCAAAGCTCTGTTCCATGAGCATGGGGATAAGTCTCGGACATATTTGGCAAGCCCGGCATCTTACCTATATCCCTAAAATACAGTCTGCTGATGGCCATTTACGTCTCCTTCATTCGGATATCTCACGTAGTTTTCTTGACTACGTTACAGGCCTATATAACCTTGACTCACCGAGACAGGACGTGCATTCACCCTCTAGGGATCTGAAGCTGGCAGACTATTTGAGTCACATGGTCCATGGGGAATCTCTGCTGACGATGCGGCAGCATTGGCACCCTAGCGGAATTTGTGTTGGCCATCAAATTGTCGGGAAACTGCTCATGCCCTCATTGATACACCCTGACCAGATGGGGATCGTCATGGACCATGAGGCCCGTGATAGTACCATTCGTGCCCTTAGTCTGTTACACTACGCAAAGCACTACTCCTACCATCTTCTTTTCCACAGACTAGGAAAAGGCCTTTGACAGCGTGGACTGGTCTTTTCTGTTAACCACCCTCCAGCACATGGGATTTGGCCTGGGCTTTCTAACCTGAGTCCGCTCCTTGTATACGACCCCCTTGGCGAGGCTCCGCATTAATGACTCTCTCTCCATACCTTTCTGTATAAGGAACGGCACTTGTCAGGGTTGTCCTCTATCACCGTTGCTTTTTGTGCTTTCCTTAGAACCCCTCATGCAGGCTGTTAGATAAACCCGGACATCAGGGGATTACAGATGACCCATCAAAAACTTCTGGGCTACGCGGACAACCTATTGTTTACCGTTTCGCAGCCTCGGACCTCATTGCCGTCTATTTTGAGGGAGCTCAAGGAAAGGTGCTCTTTCAAATTTTAAGATTAATATGTCTAAATCCGAAATGATGGATGTTAACTTGCCTCGGGCTGACCGCCTTGCGTTAGCTGCCTCCTCCCCCTTTGCGTGGTGTAGCTTTAAGTTGTGATATTTAGGGATTTGGCTTTCGAGCAATTTCTCCCAACTTTATGCTTACAACTTCACTCCACTACTGGCCACCTTGCAGGCTGACTTCTGCAAGTGGTCGAGGTCGACGGTTTCCTGGCTGGGCAGAGTTAATATTATCAAAATGAATGTTATGCCTCAACTGTTGTGTCTCTTCCAGACTCTCCCTATTCACATTCCTCCCTCCTTTTTTGCCTCTGTCCGCACTACTTTTCGCCGCTTTGTTTGGAACTCTCGCTCTCCTTGTGTGAAGTTTGGTATCCTGATCCTCCCTAAATCCAGAGGTGGTCTCGTATTACCCAGCCCTCTCACATATTATAGGGCTTGCCATCTTCTACGTGTGCTGGAGTGGGTTTATGGTTCACGGCAGAATCCTGTCAGCTCCTTGCCTTGGATGGCTGTAGACACCACCATGCTGAGGACCTTAGGCCATCCTTTTCTCCGAGCAACCCTACATATATGGCACTCATTAGTTCGGAGTCCCATCCTGTCCCCACTCACTCCAGTGAGGGATAATCCAGATTTCCCCTGGGCATGGGTGTTAATCTGTTTCCCACAGTACCTTTGCGCAGGGATTCGCGCTTATCTAACACCCGATGGCCCTAAGCCAGTGAGTTTCTTGGTGGACCAGGGTCGTCCTACTCCCCTTGACAGGTTCCGACACGCTCAGCTTTGCAACTATTTTCGAAAATATTTGGCGGAGGCACCAGGTTTTGAGAGACCTCACCAAATTCGAAGCCTTATGCGCTTCCCATACCCCTCCTGCTCATAGGGTTTCCCTACTGTATGGCATGCTCTTGTCTGTTTTGGACCCCTCCCCTCCGACTTACATGGACAAATGGGAGAAGTCGCTGCAGGTCGCTGTCACGGACGAGCAGTGAGAAAATAAGTGTCCTAACGCACCACTGCTCTCTTATTAATAGAGATTGTTCCATTTCCACTTAGGGGTGCACTCACTTTTGTTGCCAAGGTTTAAACATTAAAGTATTTGAGAGTATTTGGCACCTGGGGCGGATCCTATATGTGGCACCCCCCAGACACACTTTAAAACTGCATAGCTTCTACCGTTATATACCGGCGCAGACACTGAAGGTGGTACAGCATTACTGTTATCATTATATACTGAGGCAGACATTGACGGTGGTACAGCATAACACTTATCACTATATACTGAGGCAGAAATTGACGGTGGTACAGCATAACACCTATCACTATATACTGATGCAGACATTGACGGTTGTACAGAATAACACCTATCACTATATACTGAGGCAGACATTGACGGTTGTACAGAATAACACCTATCACTATATACTGAGGCACACATTGACGGTGGTACAGCGTAATCCCTATCACTATACATTGAGCCAGACATTGACAATAGTGCAGCATAACTCCTATCACTATATAGTAAGCCAAACATTGATGTGGTGTAGGCCTACCACTTCATTGTCTGGCTTAGGGATGCACCGAAACGAATTCTGGACTGAAACCGAAAATGCAGCATTTACCTGGCCGAAACCGAATATGACCCCCCCCCACACCATTAAAAAAATCTAACACTTTTATTTAAAGTAAGTAACACACCAAAATAGGACAAAACAATGAAATAACAATATAAGTGTGTATATATATATATATATATATATATATATGATTGTTAACAGCAATCACATTCCTATCATGCCCAGGCATACCCAGATTCCAGAATGTACTCACAGACTTGGCATGATAGAAGTATGATTGCCCTATCTGCCGCTTCTCACTCCCTTCTCCCTATCTACCCCCTATCCCCTGTCTCACTCCCTTCTCCCTATCTACCCCTTCCTAACTATCTACTCTCTCCCTCTTTGAAGTTCACTTACCTTTCAGGAGTCCTGCCGTGGGGGTGCAAGGCCTCTGTCTCCCAGCTCTGCCACTGTATGAAACAGTATAGAGTGATGGGAGTTATGATGTACTTTAGAGCATAATTACAGTATTGGCTCGGATATAGGCCGCCCCCGTATATAGGCCGCACCCTAAAAGTTTGGTGCTTTTTTAAAGAAAAAGTTTTTTTCTTTAAAAAAGCACCAAAAAAAACATGCTGCCACTCTGTCCCCCCCCCGAGATATGCTGCCACTGTCCTCCCTCCCCGAGATTCGCTGCCGCTGTCCTCCCTCCCCGAGATACGCTGCCGCTGTCCTCCCTCCCCAAGATACGCTGCCGCTGTCCTCCCTCCCCGAGATTCGCTGCCGCTGTCCTCCCTCCCCGAGATACGCTGCCGCTGTCCTCCCTCCCCGCGATACGCTGCCGCTGTCCTCCCTCCCCGCGATACGCTGCCGCTGTCCTCCCTCCCCGAGATACGCTGCCGCTGTCCTCCTCTGCCCCCCCCCTCCTCGACTTACCGGAGCAGACTCCCGGGTGTCTTGCGGGGCCGGCGAGGGACATCTACGCAATACGCATATGCAACTTCCGGTACCGGTACCGGAAGTTGCATGCGCGTATTGCGTAGATGTCTCCCGCCGGCCCCGCAAGACACCCGGGAGTCTGCTCCGGTAAGTCGGGGGTGGGCAGAGGTAAAACGCTTAGATAACCTCCCGTGCCGGCACCCCCCCCCCCGTGGGAAGTGCTGGCAGGGGAGGCTGTCTGAGCGTATCGGGGAGAAGGATGCAGGTCCCCTGCACCACTGCGGGGGATCTGTATCTTAACCCCGCTGCCTGCCCGGCGCCCGGGACTGCATGTCCCGGGCGTCTGGCGCTAGACCCCGAATATAGGCCGCACCCCCACTTTAAAAACTTAAAGTGGGGGAAAAAAGTGTGGCCTATATTCGAGCCAATACGGTATATAATGAAAAATACATTGGAAATGGTACAGCATAACACCCATCACTCTCACACACTTACCAATCCACACATATACCAATCCACACATATACCAGTCCACACATATACCAATCCACACATACACCAATCCACAAATATATTCTAATCCACAAATATATTCTAATCCACACATACCAATCCACACATACCAATCCACACACATACCAATCCACACACATACCAATCCACACATATACCAATCCACACACATACCAATCCACACACATACCAATCCACACATATACCAATCCACACATATACTAATCCACACATATACCAATCCACACATATACCAATCCACACACATACCAATCCACACATATACTAATCCACACATATACCAATCCACACACATACCAATCCACACATACACTAATCCACTCTTACTGTCACTCTCACTGAATGCTTTCCTACCTTTCCTCTTTTCTCCTTACAGCTCCTTTTCCTCCTCTTCACTCCTCTTCTTCAGTTCTTCTGTCTTCTTCCGGTTCGGAGGGCATGGACGGCGGTGGGCGCGGCTTCAGTGTTGTGCGCCGGGATCTGACAACAAACCCCGGCGCACAGCAGCTGTTGCCGCACGGATCACAAGGGAGCAATATCGGAGGTCTTTAACAGACCTCCGGCTCCCTTGAGTGATTTTAAGCCGGGTTCAAGGGAGATCAAAAATATCAAAATATATATATTGTGAGATACTGTATGTGGGGACTGTACAGTGCATATAGGTGTCACGTTCTACCCAGGCTGTGGAGCTGCATATCTTAATCTTGCTTCAGTTTCCCTGTTTTGCTTTAATCCATTCCTGGATTTCCTTATGCTCTGTTCTGATCTTCCATTCCTTGTTTCTAGTTCTGCTCTTTGCTTCAGCTCTGTTACCTTCATAGGTGTGCCCCACCTGTTATGTTTGTCTCAGTCTTCAGTCTAAAGGTATGTCTCATTGCTCTGTGTTTAGATTTCTTGTTTGGTTCGTTTCGTACCTCTGTAAGCAGGGTTTAGCGTTAGGACCCCCCGTCATTGGAGTACTTCGGCGTAATGGTGGGCTAAACATACTATGGCCATAAGATGTGACGGAATCTCCAATAGTTATCATATAGTCCTAGGCTAGTTCCTGTATTTATGTGTGTCAGTCTGTGATGTAACCTGTGGGGTGTCCTGACCTGTCCTGTCTTGTATCCCCGGTAGAGGGGTGTCCTGTCTTGTATCCCCGGTAGAAGGGTGTCCTGTCTTGTTCATGTCTGACCTTGAGTATTCCTTGTCTTGTTCTATGTAGTTCCCTGTATTATGTATATCTTGCCTGGTTATGTTTCTTGTCTGGTCTCCCTGTCCCTTGCTCGATATGTTTCAGCTGTTACTTTGCTTAGCTTCCACACTCCCAGCCTGCAGCATCCCACACATTGTCTGTGCTATGTCTCATGCCTGTTCCAGGGTGCCTGCAGGATATATCTTTGCTTCGTTCTGGACTACATCCGCTGCTATATCAGGGAGCTGGTATGTGGCTGCATAACCCTAGATGCTCACCACCCGGGTGAGTGCAGTCGCCCTGCATCAGGCCCTGTCTTGTGACTCCGCTACTGCATACTGAACTCCATCTTTCAGCGCCCTGGGTCATTACAGTCGTCTGTATGGACCCAGTTTGTGACAATAGGGTTGGTTTCACAATCTGCAAGCAAACTTGCAATACTAGTATGGGATTTCTCCAGTGTCATAGTTAGGTCTGAACAGAGCCGGCCTTAGGTGTTCTGGCGCCCTGTGCAGACTACTCCTCTGGCGCCCCCCCCATCCCAAAAAAAGAAAGGAATAAAAACTTGTAACAAAACCCCAATCACTATATACTATGCCAAACATTGATGTGGTGTAGGCCTACCACTTCAATGTCTGGCTTAGTAGTAGGGATGCACCGAAACGAATTCTGGACTGAAACCGAAAGTGCAGCATTTGCCTGGCCAAAACCGAATATGACCCCCCCCACACACCATAAAAAAATCTAACACTTTTATTTAAAGTAAGTAACACACCAAAATAGGACAAAACAATATATATATATATATATATATATATATATATATATATATATATATATATATATATGATTAATAGCAATCACATTCCTATCATGCCCAGGCATACCCAGATTCCAGGATGTACACGCAGACTTGGCATGATAGGAGTATGATTGCCCTATCTACCCCTTCTCACTCCCTTCTGCCCTATCTAACCCTTCTCACTCCCTTCTCCCTATCTACCCCCTTTCCCCTGCCTCACTCCCTTCTCCCTATCTACCCCCTCCTAACTATCTACCCTTTCCCTCTTTGAAGTTCACTTACCTTTCAGGAGTCCTGCGGTGGGGGTGCAAGGCCTCTGCCTCCTAGCTCTGCCACTGTATGGAACAGTATAGAGTGATGGGAGTTATGATGTACTTTTAGAGCATACTTAGATCATGAAAAAGACATTGGAAATGGTACAGCATAACACCCATCACTCTCACACACATACCAATCCACACATATACTAATCCACACGTATACCAATCCACACATACACCAATCCACACATACACCAATCCACAGGTATACCAATCCACACGTATACCAATCCACACGTATACCAACCCACACGTATACCAACCCACACGTATACCAACCCACACGTATACCAATCCACACGTATACCAATCCACACGTATACCAATCCACACGTATACCAATCCACACGTATACCAATCCACACATATATACCAATCCACACATACTAATCCACACATACTAATCCACACGTATACCAATCCACACGTATACCAATCCACACGTATACCAATCCACACTAACACTAATCCACACGTATACAAATCCACACATATACCAATCCACACATATATACCAATCCACACATATATACCAATCCACACATATATACCAATCCACACACATATATACCAATCCACACATATATACCAATCCACACACATATATACCAATCCACACACATATATACCAATCCACAGACATATATACCAATCCACACATATATATCAATTCACACATATATACCAATCCACACACACACCAATCCACACACATACCAATCCACACACATATATACCAATTCACACATATATACCAATCCACACATATATACCAATCCACACATATATACCAATCCACACACATATATACCAATCCACACACATATATACCAATCCACACACATATATACCAATCCACACACATATATACCAATCCACACATACACCAATCCACACATATACTCATGCACACATATACCAATCCACACATACTAATCCACACATACCAATCCACTCTCACTGAATGCTTTCCTACCTTTCCTCCTTTCTCCTTACAGCTTCTTTTCCTCCTCTTCGCTCCTCTTCTTCAGTTCTTCTGTCCTCTCTGTCTTCTTCCGAGTCAGAGGGCACGGACAGCGGTGGGCGCGGCTTCAGTGCTGTGCACCGGCATCTGACAACAAACCCCGGCGCACAGCAGCTGTTGCCGCGCGGATCACAAGGGAGCGATATCGGAGGTCTCTTGAGCGATTTTAAGCCGGGTTCAAGGGAGATCCTGTTAAAGACCTCCGATACCGCTCCCTTGCGAGCCTGCTCCTCCAGCGGCGGACATTACTGTCCGTCTCTGGAGGGGTGCCGGGTGCCCCCCTGATGAGCGGCACCCGGTGCGGACCGCCCCCCCCCCCCGCTAGGTACGCTACTGGCGGCAGCGGACCCCGCGGCGGCGCCCCCTGGGACGGCCCTGGGTCTGAAGGCGTGTGGGGACTGCACATTGCATATAATACTGATATCACGGACTATAAGTAAGCTTGTAATATTGTGATACTAAAGATGTGTCAGAACTAGGCCTCAAGGCTTGTGGGAGAGAAAACGGTGCAAAGGGGAAAAGAGATCGCCAGTGGCAGCATAATGACCATATCAATCTAGGTTTGTGTTAGGTGTAGGGGTCACCATTTTGGTAATGATAGCTGCCCATGTATCCTCACATATGGAAGTAGAGACGGAATCCAATTAACACAACAATCCAAAGGAAAGGGAGAAACATTGATTTTTGAACACTTAATAAACCATCTGCTTCCCATATGTGGAGTCTAGGAATGTAGACAAGTCTGTCCAGTTGGCCTTAACCCAACGTAAAATCCGCCGTCCCCGACCAGAGCCCCCATTCCCCAGGGTCCTCCGTCCCTGTGTCAAGTCTGCGGAATGGTAATTGGGTTCCTACCCTGCAGTAGTTGGAGGCTATACCACGAGGTATGTTGAAAGGCAGATTGGATCAGCGATTGCACGTCGGCATCCAGTGTGGTAATGTAAGTGCTCCTTGTTACAAAAAAATTACTAGTGGGTTTTTCCTTGGTGAGAGTGGATTCCATCCAATCCATCCTAAAAAATTGGAATAGTTTACTCTTGAAAAGGTAGAGAGTAGGTCGTTGTGGACGGATCCAATAATGTATTATGCTCTTACGAGCCCTTGCCGTTATAATTAGCGTGAGCTTTTTGCCAAACACTTCAATTTCAGGGGAAAGCGGGAACGATGTGAGTTTGGGTCGTGTAATATGTGTGGATCTGGGAGAAATTAATAAGGACCTTATATAATTTTACATAAAAGGAATGGTTTGGATAATTAGGAGCATACACATTTACAATATTGAACCGTTGGCGATCTATAGTGAGTTCCAAAATTACATATCTACCGTTGGGATCGATTTTCTTATTGAGTAGTTCATAAGGTAGTGATTTACCAATTAAGATCGCTACACCTTCGTGATTTTGTCTTGTAAGGGGCTGAGTAGCAATTATCGACCCAATAGTTGTTCAGTGTCAATTGGGAACCCGCTTTACAGTGCGTCTCCTGGAGGAGTGTAATGTGGGGTTTACTCCGTCTCAGAATGTCAGAAGATTTTTTCCTTTTAACAGGGGTATTTAGCCCCACCACATTCCATGACATCCGCCTTAAAGGGTTGGGTATGGGACTAGGAGTTGAGGTCACACTCATCCTTGTAAGAAGAGTGGCATACTAGTGCAGATACGACAAAAAAATGGTGTAGCAATATAGAGATGTGACAGTGGGGCAAACTATACGTCTCAGGTACAGAAAACACATACCTTTATGCTCACATTTGAGCAGTACAAAAAAATAACTAACCAACTTTAACCATAAAACCTTGTATAGTCACAGAAATTTTGAGTGTCCCGGTTCATCTCCACATGGAACGGTACATAAACCGATCAGTCCAAAGGACATGAAGCCTCAGCTGGAGTGGATTAAGTCCACTAGAGGACAATGAACTTGTCATTTCCAGTTGTACCTTGTATCGCGAATTGAAGTCTAGCTGGATAGAGCATAGGGAATTTTATCTGTATTTAAAAAAAATGTTTGCAGACTGGAGCAAATTCACAACCTTTTTTCATAACTACAGTGTTCCATTTCTTTTATTAATTTTGTATCCTGCCTTTGCACCTTTTCTAATGCTAGATCCTTCTTTAGAATAGGTACCCAAAATTGCACAGCATATTCAAGGTGCGGTCTTACCATGATTTATAAAGAGGCAAAATTATTATTTTATCCTGCGAATTGATGCCCCTTTTTATACAATAATGGCCTTAGCAACTGCTGACTGACATTGCACATTGTTGCCTAGTTTGTCTATAACAATTCCCAAATCCTTCTTATTTGTTGTTATCCCTAATTCACTACCATTTAGGGTGTAAATTGCTTCTGCATTCCTTAATCTGAAGCGCATAACTTTGCATTTATCTACATTAAATTTCATCTGCCATTCATGTTCCCAGTCCCCCAGTCTATCTAAATCCCTCTGCAGCAAAGTAATATCCTGCTCACATTGTATTACTGTACAGAGTTTAGTGTCCTTTGAAAACACAGAAACATGACTTTCAATGCCTATTGCAAGATCATTTATAAATATGTTGAATACAATTGGTCTCAGAACAGAACCCTGAGGTACACTATTTACCACTTTTGTCCAGCTTGAAAATTTGTACTCTTATACTCAGTAAGCCAATGTTCTACCCAAGAACAAAAATTTGCATCTAGACCAATTTCTTTCAGTTTGAATACTAACATATTGTGTAGAACTGTGTCAAACGACTTGGCAAAATCCAAGTACCGTATATTCCGGCGTATAAGACGACTGGGCGTATAAGACGACCCCCAACTTTTACAGTCCAAATATAGAGTTTGGACTATACTCGCCGTATAAGACTACCCCTCTACCCAGCGTACAACAACCAGCCAATCACGGCAAGCGATGTACCTTACCGGTGATTTGCTGGTTGATTTGCTGACATATACATACATGCACTGCCCTTACACACACACACACATATATAATATATATATATCTATATATATATCTACACATATGCCTGTCCATACATACACATTTATACACTGCCCTCACCACACACCCCTGCCTTTACACACACATGTATATGAATATGTATATGTGTATATATATATATATATATATATATATATATATATATATACACACACACACACACACACACACACACACACACGTATGTATATATATATATATATACACACACACGTGTGTGTGTGTGTGTATATATATATATATATATATATATATATATATATATATATATACACACCAGTATATATATATATATATATATATATATATATACACACCAGTGTGTGTGTGTGTATATATATATATATATATATATATATATATATATATATATATATATATATATATATATATATATATATATATATATTTCTCCCCCCTTTGTCCCTTTCTCCCCATCTCTTACCTTATCTTCTGTCTTCTTTCTTCCATCCAGTTGTGGGAGCCCGAGGTCTGGCACTTCAGACCTCGACTTCCCTGCTCTCTAATCACTACGCGCCGGCTATTGATGCCGGGCGCCAGGACATGACGTCATCCCTGCGCTCAGCATCAATAGCCGGCGCCTAGTGATTAGAGAGCAGGGAAGCCGAGGTCTCAAGTGCCAGACCTCGGGCTTCCCTGCTCCCTCATCACTACGCGCCGGCAATTGATGCCGGGCGCCGGGACATGACGGCATCCCTGCGCTCGGCATCAATAGCCGGCGCGTAGTGATTAGAGAGATTGGTGGCTTCGTGGGAACCTCCGGCTTGGTAAGTACCCGGCGTATAAGACGACCCCCCACTTTTAAGAAGATTTTTTGGGGTTAAAAAGTCGTCTTATACGTCGGAATATACGGTAGATTACATCCACTGCAAAACCCTGATCTACACTTCTACTTACTTCTTCGTAGAATGCAATTAAGTTAGTTTGACATGACCTATGTCCAGGGCCGGCCCAAGACATAATGCCGCCTGGGATGAAGTTTAAAATGCTGACCTTCTCATCATCTACCCTCCCTCCCTATTATCTACCCTATCCCCCCCCCTTTGTACTTCACTTACCTGTCAGCAGTCCTCCGGCGAGTCTCCCTGCTCTGCCACGGTGCGCACTGCTTTACTACTGAGCGCCGGAAATGATGTCATATTCCGGTGCTCAGCATTACAACTCTGCTCCATGGTAGGGCCGGCCCTGCCTATGTATCATAAAACCATGCTGATATTTGCAAATAACACTGTTCTTCCCAATTAATTCCTGAATATTATGCCTTAATAGCCCTTCAAATACTTTCCCAGCCACAGACTTGAAGCTCACAGGTCTATAATTTCCAGACTAAGAGTTTGAACCCTTTTTGAATATAGGAACCACATCTCCAATCCTCTGGTACAATTCCTGAAAGAAAAGAATCCTGGAAGATTAGAAACAGAGGTTCACTTATTTCCTGACTCAGCTCCTTAAGTACTCGTGGGTGAATAACGTCGGGCCCCGGAGCTTTGTTAACATTAGCTTTCTTAAGTTGCTGCAGCACCTTGTCTTGAGTCATCCAATCACAATTTGTGTTCAATTTTTTGCAGTAGTCATTTACATATCCATTGCCATAGGTTCTTCCTTAATATATAGTGTGATATGAGTGATAAAAATAGTTATTTAAAATTTCTTTTTCCTGGTCCTCGTTACATAACTCCCCCATCTCTGTTTTTAGTGTACCTATACTTTCATCTAGAATTTCTGTACTTTCCCTCTTTGGCTGTCACTCTCTAATTTTCTAGTTTAGCCCATCTAATGACCTTTTTCCATGCATTATTGGCTTCCTCATATCTTATATAGGGTGCCTCTGATTTAAATGCTTTAAAATCCCTTTTCTTATTTTTAATTTATTGGTCTACTTCCCCACTAAGCCACATTGGTTTCAATCTGTTTCTTTTATATTTACTACCCAATGGTACATATTGAGAAGTGTACCTTTCTAATATGTGTTTGAAGATACTCCATTTTTCCTCAGTGTTTTTATCCCTAAAGAGTTTATGCCAGTCAATATGTTGTAAAGCTGCCCTTATCTTATTGAAATTGGCCTTTTTTAAATTATGTTTTAGTATTCCCTATGTGCAATTTCTTTTTTGAGTTTATTTCAGAAGACACCATATTGTGATCACTATTAACCAAGTGCTCCCCTACTAATGTTTGACAATAGATCAACATTGTTTGTTAGAACAAGAGCCAGAAAAGAATGCTTTCTAGTTGGTGCTTGTACCAGTTGTGACATGAAGGTGTCATTTAACAGGTTCCCCTTGTAGAACTACTATTCCCTCTGTCCCAATTTATGTCCGGGTAATTAAGTTCTCCAATAACTAACGTGTTACCCAGATGTGCAGCTTTCTCAATTTGCTTCCTCATCAGTTTAAACATTAGGTGGCTTATAACATATGCCAATCAGTAGTTGATTTCCTTTTTTGCCCCAAGCTGATATCTACCCATAAAGCTTCCCATTTTCCTCATTCAAGTTGCTTAACCCCTTAATGACAAAGCCTGTACATGTACGGGCTCAAAATACATTGTTTTCAATGGGTTTAGGGACCGCCCATTGTCCTTAAGGGGTTAATATTAGACTTTAGCTCATTGTTAACATACAAGCATATTCCACATGTCCTTCCTATATAACGTGCAAACGTTTAGGTTAACTGCCCAGTCATGCGTCTCATCCCACCATGTTTCCGTTATGCCTATTATGTCATATTGCTTAGTGTATGCTATTGCCTCTAGTTCCCCCATTTTGTTATTTAGGCTCCTTGCATTAGTAAGCATACATTAAATATTATCCTGAGTCTCTTGTATTTTATGTGCGGTTCTGTGTGCCCACACAAAAAGGGATCCGTTCCCAGTATTCAAAGATTGATGAAGGGCCTTGTCTGTGGAACTGCTCAGGTAGGTATGTGATGGATGTGGGGCTTTTATACAGAATACATCAAACAGCACGCAACTAAACACAAGAAGAGTTCCTCTTCCAAGCTTGTTATGGGTCACAAATAAGCTATTTCCTTTAGGGACCAGAGACCACGGGGAGACTGTTGTGGCTAGTGAATCAGGCCCTGGGTGCCATCTGATGGAATGTGCAGTAGGACTAGACCTTTTCCAGCACCCCACCATACGAATAAGAGCCCCCCTCAGTGTAGTCAAGGTCCAAAAGAATATGGTTGCTGAGTTGATGTAGGCTACCAAGCCATTGTACTGGGGATCTGCTACTCCGATGGGTGGTCACGTGGGACGCAGTGTGCTGTGTTCACGAAGGTCTGTTTCCCTCATGCTGCATCCTGCAGATGGAATCCCCGTCTGGGAATCCCATACAACATCTGCTGGCTGACCTTGGTGCAGCTGAGCAGGTCGTTTGGTCTCGACATTGACATGGTGTCGGCAGAGAGGATCCTAGGCTGCGAGCCACAGGCTCCCGGATGGAGGCCACCGACTTCTCCCGGTCACTCCCCCGCCGCGAAAATCATATGAACGGCTGCGGGGAGTCTTTTGCCACTTGGCCGTTCCAAGCCTGCATGTGGAGAAGCCACCAGCGGAGCACCTGACATACGACGGTGAGTTGAACCGGCTGAACGTATGATAGGAGACATTTCAAATAATTGGCTTTGAGGCAGTGCAGAGCCCTGTAATAAAGGGGACCTGGAAAATTCAACTGAATCGAGGATGATAGAAAACCTACAATTCTTGTCAATCTTCGCAGAGAACAAACCTGCAGACTAAGTAAGGAACACATCTCCTTCTTGATGGCTGAAGTTTTTGAAGCTGGGAGATGAAGTAGTCAATCTCAAACCCCAAAAATCTTATCTTCTGAGTTGGAGATAGTTTTGACTTTGGAATGTTCACCAGGAAACTGATTAAGTGTTTCCACAACTTTTTCTCTATGAGATTCTCGGTTGTGAAAGTGCTGGAAACAGGGACAAAATGTGATTAAACTGGGGTGGGTATGAAATCTATGAGATTCCCCTGTTTGGAGGATTCACGGGTTGGAAGTAATCGACTCCCAAAAGAGGGAAAAATTTGATATCCATCCAGCAGCCTGTGGAATGTTTTGAACGACCCTGGGGAAAGGCGGCAGTTCCTCTGCCCTGGAAACCTCCTCTAGTTGTCGCGGAGCGTGAAAGATAAGAGTGACCACTGATGGGCCCGTTTGGTAGAAATGGCTGCAGACCCAGCCCCTTGGTCATCCAGCCCTGGACAAAAAATGATTCTCTGTTTGAAAAACATTGCGTATAGAAGTCTTAGTCATTACTGAAACATGAGGATTTAATTCTCAAACAAAAGAATCTGCAAAAAGGAGACTGTTCACTGTCAGTCCTAATTTATTAGTACCAAGCTCCTCCAGGCGCGCATGCATCCAGAGCAAAACCACTTTTCTGTGTTCAGTACAAGGGCTACATTAGTATAGCCTAAAAGGCAGATAACTTTAAGTGCCCAATCCGTAATCATTTTAGGGTCAAGTATGGAGGCCCGAAGGAACGCACGATTGGCCAATGATAAAATCTGGGTAAGAAGCTTGTCTTGAGCAGATTTAAGGAGCTATTATAGACCTTAACGTGACAACCTTCAGGACAAACAACGATGTGACATATACCTTGCCCAGGATCACCAGAAGGAGCCCATTCTGTGGCCCTTAGATGTTGCATAGCCGCCGACTCAAACAATACTTCTCCTGACAAATCCAAGACTGGAGCGTCAGCTATAGGAGGCTGTGCAATCTGGGAAGTTGTGGTGTTGACAGACTAATGGGGCTCACCCACCACTGACTCACAAAGGAAGTGTTAGTGACCTTCCCTGGATGTAACCAGGATAACTGACTGTTGGGAATCATTAGCTGAAGTTGCTGATGAAGGCTCAGGAGGCTTCTATATAAAGCTAGACATAGGGCCGGGCTCATCATATATGTCAGAAGAAATCTTATTTTTAGAGCGTTTGGTTAGGGCCTTGACCTTGCCTGCTGTGACACTATCACCCTTTCAAGGGCATTTACGAGCAAAAGACTCCTCAGATAGATCTGAATCATAAGCTGTTGACTTGCGAACGGAGCAGAATCCAAAGGTGCGGTAGCATGAGGCTGTACTGGTTGTGTGGCATAGACTACATTATCTTTGACATGAATGACTCCAATTTTGACTACAGCCAAGATAATAACTATTCTTTGGAAGGATTAGGATCCTTAGCCGTTTTACACCTGAAATAGGGGCTCACCCCATTTTAATTTTGTATGTTTATTATTATTATTATTATTATTATTATAATAATTTTTTTAAATAAACTTAAAAATTACCAACCACTTAGTAACATAGTAACATAGTTCATAAGGTTAAAAAAAGACCAAAGTCCATCAAGTTCAACCTATATACCTATTGGGTCCCTACTGTGTTGATCCAGAGGAAGGCAAAAAACCCTTATGAAGCAGATGCCAATTGCCCCATACCAGGGGGAAAATTCCTTCCCGACTCAGAATAAATCCCTGGATCAACATTCTGTCCCTATTAATCTAATATCCATAACTTGTAATATTATTGCTTTCAAGAAACACGTCCAGGCTCCTTTTGAACTCTTTTATTGAGTTTACCATTACCACTTCCTCCGGCAGAGAGTTCCATAGTCACTTTCTGTCCCCTTTTTGAATATTGGCACAACATTTGCTATGCGCCAGTCCTGGGGAACAGACCCTGTCACTATAGAGTCCTTGAATATTAGAAATAGGGGTCTGTCTATTACATTACTTAACTCCCTTGGAACGTGGGGGTGAATGCCATCTGGACCTGGTGATTTGTCTATTTTGATTTTTTTTAGGCGGCACTGCACTTCTTCCTTGGTTAGACAGGTGACATGTACTGGGGCGTTTATCTCAGCCTGCTGTATATTACCTGGCATTTCATTTTCCTCTGTGAATACAGCAGAGAAGAATATATTTAATATATTAGCTTTTTCCTGATCCCCGTCTAACTTCTCTCTCATTACTTTTTAAGGGGCCAACGCTTTCATTTTTAACCTTTTTACTATTTATATAGTTAAAGAACATTTTGGGGTTTGTTTTACTCTCTTTGGCAATGAGTCTTTCTGTCTCCACTTTTGCTGCTTTTATCTGATTTTTACATATTTTATTTTTTTTCCGATAGCTTTTTAGTGCTTCCTCACTGCCTTCCTGTTTTAGTAGCTTAAATTCCCTTTTTTGCCATTTATTGCCCCCTTTACATTTTTATTTATCCACATTGGTTTTCTCTTGTTCCTGACTCTTTTATTCCCATACGTTATGTACTTTTCACAGTGAGAATTTAAGATATTTTTAAAAATCTCCCATTTAGTGTCTGTACAATTTACAGTGTTAACGGCTTCTCTTAGTTGATCAAACTTTGCCTTCCTAAAGTTCATAGTTCTTGTGACTCCTCTAAGAGTTCCCTTATTGAACGACAAGTTATAATGTATTATATTGTGATCACTATTTCCTAGGTCCCCCTGACCTGCACATTAGTTACTCTGCCAGGTCTGTTGGTTAATATTAAGTCCAGTAGGGCGCCCCCTCTGGTCGGGTCCTGTACCGTTTGGGACAGATAATTTTCTTTAGTTATAGTCAGAAACCGGTTTCCTTTATGAGATTCACAGGTCTCGGTTTCCCAGTTTATGTCAGGGTAGTTAAAGTCCCCCATAATAACCACCTCATTGTGATTTGCTGCCTTGTTTATTTGCCTTAATAATTGATCAGTATTTTATTATTTTTCTTTCCATATATTTATACCCATAATGACTCCACATTATCATTTCCCTCACATATATCCTCCCGCAGTGTGGCCTTTAGGCTGGACTTACATAAAGGCAAACTCCTCCCCCTTTTTGTTTTTTTCAATCCTTCCTGAATAGACTATACAGTCACCCGCTATGTCATAATTTTCTTCAGACATTAACTCCAGTTCGTCAGCTTTATTGGTAGTCAACAGGCAAATTATATGTGAAACAAATTGTCAACAGCAATTAACATTATGTAGAGAAAAAAACACACACTGTTGCAAATAATATAAGCAATAGGCAATGCAATGAAAATAATATAACAAAAATGAAATAGATATATCTTGGATCTCAAAGAATGCTCCTAGAATTATATAACAATTTTTCCCCCTCAAAACTTTTGTACAGTGAAAACAAATAAATCATCAATGGGCTCATCGTACAGAAAAACAAAGTTACCCCTTGGTATCAAACGAAATGACATTCACTTGGAGTTGCTTCCGCATAGAGATCTCTTTTGAAGTAGGCTATTTTAAGTAGGCGTTAAAAAAAGAAAACAGGAGTTCCCTTGGAGGAGTACAAAGTGGTGAAAAGGTTTTTTATTTGGTTGCATTTATCACTAACCCCTTAACGACAATCCACGTACATGTACGGGGTCACAATGCAATGTGTTAGTGACCATCAGTGGCATTGGCAGGTGGGGGCCAGAGGGGCCCCCCGTGTGCCCCCCAATTGAAACGCCATTTTTTTTTTTTTGCGCTGCCGGAGGAGAGAGAGAGGCGCCGAGCGCTTGCTCAGGAATACGTTCTCTGCAAAGAAGGGGGGGAAAAGGGGTAGAGAAGGGGTAGATAGGGATAGGGATAGGGAGCAAGAATATTGAAATAAAGATTCAGAATGAGAGAGAGAATAAATTAATTAATGTGTGGATGAATTGTGTGAATGAGTGAGAGAAGTAATGAATTTGTGAGAATGCATTAATGGATATGTGTAAATAATTTGTGAAAGAGTGAAAGAATAAATGATTGTGTGAATGAAAGTGAATTAGTAAGTGACTGTGTGAATCATAGTTGTATAAATGATTTGTCAAAAAGGCAAAGATGATATAAGCAGGGTGTTTAAGCATTGGGGACCAAGATGGTACAGGCAGGGTGTTTATGGGACAAAGATGGCACAGGTAGCGTGTTTATGGGACAAAGATGGCGTACGCTTGGCTGTTTGGGGACAATGTTGACTCATTCTGGGCTGTTTTGGGGACAAATATGGAACGTCCTATGTATGTGTAATGTAGGTGCTGGTCAGGTTCTATGTGGGCAGTGTGGATGCCAGGGCTGGCTTTGGAGTGTGCAACCTGTGATCTATGCCTGTAATTTAGTGGGGGTTATCTATATCTATAGGGAGTAAGTAAAAGATAGGTATGGTTTAGTGAATGAGGGGACATTGACTTCTCAATGTCACGGTGCAGTCAGAAGGAGGGAAGACTAGACTGACTTTCACAGTCTTCCTCTGATCTGCAGTCAGTCTGGCAAATATTTTTTTTTTGGTGTGGTAGCAGAGGGAGTGAATGCAGGGCCCAAGAAAATGCTTGGGTAGGGTCCAATATTTTTACTATAAAAAATATTGGCAACAGGGTCTAATATATATATATATATATATATATATTTATATATCGGCAGCAGGGTCTAATATTAAAGAATGAGAAATTACGTCCAGTTCAGCTGTTGTTTTGAAATCATATTTCAATCAAGGTCTTTCCTTCAAAGAGATAAGTATGTCTTCCCTTCAAAGAGATTATGTATGTCTAATGCTTATATATATATATATATATATATATATATATATATATATATATGTTGCGTTTTATAATTGCCCCCCCCCCCAAATATGAAAGCTGGAGATGCCACTGGTGACAATGCCTGTACATGTACGTGGTAGAGTTACTTGCCGTTTGCTGTTGCGGCGGCATCGCGGTTTTCCTGGAAGGCTATCCGGCAAACAAAAAAAAAAAGTTTTTCTGACCTCCCGATCGCTGTGATTCACCGTGAATCATGGCGATCGGTGGGTTAAACGACAGACCAGTGACTCAAATAGTAAAAAAAAAAATAAAAAAAATAGTAATTCCCAACTGTCACAAAAAAGTGCAAATAAAAATCTGTGTGTGTATGTATGTATGTATGTATGTGTATGTATGTATATGTATATATATATATATATATATATATATATATATATATAAATATATACCGTATTGGCTCGCCCCGTATATAGGCCGCACCCTAAAAGTTTGGTGCTTTTTTAAAGAAATTTTTTTTTAATAGACATGCTGCCACTCCCCCCCCGAGATATGCTGCCACTCTGCCCCCTCCGAGATATGCTGCCACTGCCCCCCCCCGAGATATGCTGCCACTCTGTCCCCCCCGAGATATGCTGCCACTGTCCCCCCGAGATATGCTGCCACTGTCCTCCCCCCCGAGATATGCTGCCACTGTCCTCCTCCTCCTCCCCCCCCCGAGATATGCTGCCACTGTCCTCCTCTTCCTCCCCCCCGAGATATGCTGCCACTCTGCCCCCCCACCCGACTTACCAGAGCAGACTCCCGGGTGTCTTGCGGGGGCCGGCGGGCACGCAATATGTGTATACAACTTCCGGTGCCGGGACTCAACGGATGTGCCGGCACCGGAAGTTGTATATGCGTATTGCGTAGGTGTCCCCCGCCGGCCCCGCAAAACACCCGGGAGTCTGCTCTGGGAAGTCTTGGGGACAGAGGTAAAACGCATCGTGCGGACGTTCACCGGCTGTGGCGATGCGCGTAAACAACCTCCGCTGCCGGCACGTCTGCACGATGTGCTTTAACACATCGTGCAGACGTGCCGGCAGCGGAGGCTGTTTACGCGCATCGCTGCTGCCGGTGAATGTCTGCACGATGCGCTTAGACAATCTCCCGTGCCAGCACTCCCCCCGTGGGAAGTGCTGGCAGGGGAGGCTGTCCGAGCGTATCAAAGAGTAGGATAGGATGCAGGTCCCCTGCACCGCTGCGGGGGAACTGTATCCTAACCCTGCTGCCTGCCCGGCGCCCGGATCTGCATGTCCCGGGCGTCGGGCGCTAGACCCCGAATATAGGCCGCACACCCACTTTAAAGACTTAAAGTGGGGGAAAAAAGTGCGGCCTATACGGTATATATTACAGTGGGGCAAAAAAGTATTTAGTCAGCCACCAATTGTACAAGTTCTCCCATGAGAGAGGCCTGTAATTTTCACCAAAGGTACACTTCAACTATGAGAGACAGAATGAGACAACAAAGTCCATAAATCACATTGTCTGATTTTTAAAGAATTTTTTTGCAAATTATGGTGGAAGATAAGTATTTGGTCAATAACAAAAGTTCATATCAATACTTTGTCATTGCCAACAAAGGGTATATAACAGAGGTCAAACGTTTTCTGTAAGTCTTCACAAGGTTTTCACACACTGTTGCTGGTATTTTGGACCATTCCTCCATGCAGATCTCCTCTAGAGCAGTGATGTTTTGGTGATATCGCTGGGCAACACGGACTTTCCACTCCCTCCAAAGGTTTTCTATGGGGTTGAGATCTGGAGACTGGCTAGGCCACTCCAGGACCTTGAAATGCTTCTTACGAAGCCACTCCTTCGTTGCCCGGGCGGTGTGTTTGGGACCATTGTCATGCTGAAAGACCCAGCCACGTTTCTTCTTCAATGCCCTTGCTGATGGAAGGAGGTTTTCACTCAAAATCCCATGATACATGGCCCCATTCATTCTTTCCTTTCCTGGTCCCTTTGCAGAGAAACAGCCCCAAAGCATGATGTTTCCACCCCCATGCTTCACCGTAGGTATGGTGTTCTTTGGATGCAACTCGGCATTCTTTCTCCTCCAAACACGACGAGTTGAGTTTCTACCAAAAAGTTGTACCTTGGTTTCATCTGACCATATGACATTCGCCCAAACTTCAGACGGGCCCGGACATGTACTGGCTTAAGCAGGGGGACACATCTGGCACTGCATGATTTGAGTCCCTGGCGGCGTAGCGTGTTACTGATGGTAGCCTTTGTTACTTTGGTCCCAGCTCTCTGCAGGTCATTCACTAGGTCCCCCCATGTGGTTCTGGGATTTTTGCTCACCGTTCTTGTGATCATTTTGACACCACGAGGTGAGATCTTGCGTGGAGATCGAGGGAGATTATCAGTGGTCCTGTATGTCTTCCATTTTCGAATAATTGCTCCCACAGTTGATTTCTTCACACCAAGCCGCTTGCCTATTGCAGATTCAGTCTTCCCAGCCTGGTGCAGGTCTACAATTTTGTTTCTGGTGTCCTTCGACAGCTCTTTGGTCTTGGCCATAGTGGGGTTTGGAGTGTGACTGTTTGAGGTTGTGGACAGGTGTCTTTTATACTGATAACAAGTTCAAACAAGTGCCATTAATACAGGTAACGAGTGCAGGACAGAGATATAGCCAGATATCTTGCTTGTTTGTAGGTGACCAAATACTTATTTTACCGAGGAATTTACCAATGAATTCATTAGAAATCCTACAATGTGATTTCCTGTATTCTTTCCCCCCATTCTGTCTCTCATAGTTGAAGTGTACCTATGGTGAAAATTACAGGCCTCTCTCATCTTTTTAAGTGGGAGAACTTGCAGAATTGGTGGCTGACTAAATACTTTTTTGCCCCACTGTAAACACACACACATTTTTATGAGCAAGTCCTACTATTAGCGCTATATCTTCACAAAAATTCCCGCATGGAAAGAGTTAAAATATTGGCATTATAAAGGCTCATAGAGTGCCTAGTTTTAAAAAAAAAAATGTATGATTTGATGGGGTAAATTGAATTGGCCGGCTTCAAAGATGTCCCAAATATGGGACGTGGGCACAGACTGACCAGATGTGTAAACGGCAAAACAATGCACACCTAACAAAGGTGGTCTTTTACCTCCCAAATTACCAAAAAACCCATGCATGTGGGATATCAGGCGATGTAGCTGAACACACATTGGGGTGTTGTTTGACAGGGACATATACCAGGAGCGGTAAATTTATACCTGGAGTACAACGTGTGTGAAACAAATACAAAAAAATTTGATTACCATAAAGTTTGACAAAGGATAGTGGTAGAATTAGTGCATGGAAAGGGTTAAAATACCAACATTTGAAATACATTGGGCTGTCTATTTTTTACAAATATATGGTTTTGATGGGGTAAATTGCATTGTGCAATAGCACATGGGGCAGAATGACCAGATTTGGGGAAAAATGGTTTTGAAATAGCAAAACGCTACTGGTACTTATTGCCCCATAACGTGCAGAAAAAGCAAAAAAAAAACATAAAAATATTGGGTATTTCTAAACTCAGGTCAAATAGTAGAATCTATTTAGCAAGTTTTTCATTCATTTTTGCAGATGAGTAAAAGATTTTTCAAAGAAAAATGAGTCATTTTTTAACAAAAATCACCATATTTTATCATTTTTTATAGTAAATTAGAAGATATGATAAAAGTAATGGTATCTAAAGAACAATATATAATGTGTGTGGATACACAAAATGAGAGAGAAAATAGTAGCTAAACAGCAACACTGAAAAAATGTTAACCCCTTCAGGACCGGGATTTTGATACTAACGTGTCGCTAAAGGACCGGAGCCGTTTTTATGTTTTTGCCATGTCTTTCTTCAACTGTAATTTCTCTCTTATCAATTGGTGCACCCACACAAATCATATATTGTTTTTTTCAGCACAAGTAGGGCTTTCATTTGAAACCATATTAAGCTGGGTAGTACATTGTTTTGTTTGAAATAAACTGGAAAAAGTGGGGAAAAAATGAAAAAAAAGCATTTTTTTACAGTTTTGTATACATACAAATTGTACACACATTGAACCAATGGGAAAAAATTATCCCAAATATATTCATTAAGTTGTCCTGATTTGGAAACCACCCAACATGGCCAGGATTTTTATCTATTTTGACCAGTATAGGGCAAATATTGCAAGGCATGCATTACGTTTTTGAAATGTAATTTTTTTCAAATTTGGCATGGTAGTCTAATAACTGCAATAGTTGTCACAGATACTGATTATCCCCCCAAAATTATATGTTTATGAACAGTAGATAAGTCAAGGTGTACAACTAGGGTCATTTTGACACTTTTCAAACAGGGATTTTATCGCCAATTGCTGCCAAATTTTGAGGTATTTTTATATTTTTTTGTTTTTTTTGCATATGTTGCAATGTTGCTTAAGATTTTATATTATATTTTGTATAGAATATGTGCAACTGCAGAACAAAACACCAAATTGTGTTCACCAACATCCCCCGGTTCCAACAAGGCCTCACATGCATGGTTCATGCATTTTTTGAGGAAGCTATGAGGGCAAAACTGGAACATGTGCATTTTAGTTTTCAAATTTGGAATTTTCAGAAATTGGTTTGCTGAGCCCATATCCCATTTGGGACATTTTGGAAGCCCCCCACTGTAAATTACCCCATAAAAGTATATATTTATGAACAGTAGACGAGTCAAGGTGTTCAACTAGGGTAGTTTTGACAGTTTTCAGCCAGCCATTTCTTCACTGATGTCTGCCAAACTTCACAGGGAAATTATTTTATTGCATTTTTAACGCATACATTTCAATGTTGCACTGGATTTCTTGCACAGCATAAGTGCAACAGTGGAAGAAAACACCACATTTTGTTCACCAACATCCCATGATTCCAACAAGACCTCACATGCATGGTTCATGCATTTTTTGAGGAAGCTATGAGGGCAAAACTGGAACATGTGCATTTACATTTTTTAAAATATTTTTTTTTTATCAGATTACTTGTAAGTGACAGGTTTAGGCCGCTGACATCAATCAGGGAGACCGATCAATAATCAGCGACTTAAAATGTCACCGACAAGTGATCAGGTAATAATTATGATTTTTTTATTTATTAATAATTTGTGTTTTTTCATAATTAACCTAGATGACCCCTCTCTCTTTGTAGAGCAGGGTCATCCATGGGCTGCCATAATGATCCGATCATTCCTATTGGCTAGGAGCGATCTGATCAGCCCAGCCCAGCATTTGACCTGGAAGCACCCTGGACTTTCAGGTCAGTGCTGTTATTCTTTTTTATTATTATTATTTTATTATTTATTTATTTATTTATTTATTATTTTTTTTTATTTTTCTTTATTATTATTATTTTTTATTTTTTTTTTAACTCTTTCAATGCTGATGCTCCATTGAAGCACAGCATTGACTGATATTTAGTCCCCACAAGCTTGTGGGGACTAATATTAACCCCTGCAATGCTGCGATGGGGGGTCATACACAATCGCAGCATTGAAGGGGTTAATTGAGGAAGAGGGGGGGTAGGGGTTAACTGAGCAAGGGAGGGGGTG
The DNA here is from genome assembly GCF_027358695.1 of Spea bombifrons. Taxonomy (NCBI): domain Eukaryota; kingdom Metazoa; phylum Chordata; class Amphibia; order Anura; family Pelobatidae; genus Spea; species Spea bombifrons. The sequence continues at coordinate 68,178,790 of NC_071087.1, forward strand.
GGGGGGCTGGTCTCCACACTCATGTGGAGACCAAAGAACCCCGTCTCCCTGTCCCTGAAGCTGCCTCTGGCAGCTGGGACACAATCTCCAATAGACTGGAGATTGTAGGGGAGGAGTCTCTCTGATCAGTCCTACAGGACTGATCAGAGGACTTCTGGGGGGTCGTTTTTGCTGTTGCTGGTCTGCCTGGGCTTCCAGGCAGACCACCAGCAGCAGAGACCCCTACAAAACGGCAATTAACCCCTTCAATGCCGCGATCGCGGCATTGAATGCCGCGATTGCGGCATTGAATGCCGCGATCGCGGCATTGAAGGGGTTAACGCTGCACTGACGCTCTCATGGAGCGATCAGGCAGCAGGGGGGTGTTGGATCAGGTCCCCACACTTGTGTGGGGACCCATTCAACACCCCCCCCTTCCCTGAAGCTGCCTGTGGCAGCTGAAACCGCGATTGCAGATTTTTCTGCAATCGCTGTTTCTGCCTACAAAATCACTCCGTGGGAGTGATCGTAGGCTTGGGGGCGGGTTTAGACAGGCTGTGCTGTCTGCCCAGGAGTCCTGGGCAGACAGCAGCAGCAGCGCCCCCACGATCACCGCGATTGTGGTGATGTGGGGGCGTTTTTTGGAGGAGACGTACCTGGTACGTCCCGGTCTACCGGTGACTGTTAACCAGGAAGTACCAGGTACGTCCCGGTACGGAAGGGGTTAAAAGAGCCATTGTCCCAAAATGTACTACGAGAAAGAAACAGTCTTGTCATTAAGGGATTAAGGGGTTAAGGGGAGTGGTTACCTAGTATCATCTGTGTGGGTTTATCTATATAAAGCCACAACTAACTCACAGAGCTTGCTCACTTGAAGTTGCTTCTGCATAGAGATAGCCTTCCAAAGAAACTATTTTAAGTAGGAGTAAAAAAAGACAACAGGAGTTTAAAAGAGAAAAAGGAGAATAAGACAAAGTACTTTTATTTGGACTGTTTGTTTTTTTAACTTTTAGTTGTTGTACTTTTAACTGTTTTTTTTAATTCCCTGTTATTAATTCATTTATTTTTTCCTATACTTGTTGATTTCTGTGTGTGGTTATGGGAGTTAGCAACATTGCATAGAGATCACAATGTGATCGGTGCGGGGGAAAAAAATAAACGGAGAAAAAAAAACAGCTAGCCAAAAAAAAAAAATCATTAAAATAATACAATTAATAATAAAGTGAGATAAGCCATTTTGAGATCACTGGCATTAATAACACGTTCAAGAGGACCTCTAATAATTTTTTTGTTAAATATATAAAAAAATACAAAAGAATAAAATATACAAAGATAATAAGCAAAAAAACTTACACCCCATTGCCTTAGCATACCATCTACTGAGTATAACCCTCCTGTCCCCATTCACAACCCCCAAACCCGTTAAGCCATAAGCATAAAAATTCTACAAAAAATTTACACCTTATAGTACGTTCTCTATAAGTGCTGGGAAAGTATGGAAAACCTATATAAATTAGGTATTTCTGAAATCGGGACACCTGAATTGATAAACTTTGAGGGGTTTTTTCATCACTTTACCTAATTTTGTGATCATTCGGAGGGAAAATTAAAAAAAAAATTAGGTGTTTTTTTTTTTCTAAAACAATTGTCAAACATTCAAGTAGGGGGGAGCACTTGGGTAATAGTGACCAAACTATGGTATCTTTGGAAATAAACTTAAAAAGAAATTTGCGCATGGGGAAAAGGAAAGCATATCATTAAAAAGGCCAATTTCAATAATACAAGGACAGTTTTACATGTACCATTGGGCAATAAATATAAAAGAAACAGATTGAAGCCAATGTGGCTTAGTGGGGAAATAAACCAAGAAATTAAAAATAAGAAAAGGGCTTTTAAAGCATTTAAATCAGAGGCACCCTATGTAAGACGTGAGGAAGCCAATAGTGCATGCAAAAAGTTGATTAGATGGGCTTAACTAGAAAATGAGAGTGATAGCTAAAGAGAGAAAAAACAGCCCCCCAAAAATTGTTTAACCACTTCAGGGCCGGCATCCTCGTACTACGTCTTTCCTTGAAGATCGCAGTTTTATTTAAATATTTTAATTCCGTGCTCGTGATTTGCTTCAAAGCAAATTGAGGGGGGGTGGCTGCTACAGATCGCTGGGGACACCCAGCGGTCAGTAGCAGCCGCCCCTTGCGATCCCAGTGTCCATAGCAATGCTGGATCGCGCATCATCGATGACGTACCTGGTACGTCCAGGTCTGTGGGTGACACCCAACCAGGAAGTACCAGGTACGTCACCGATACGGAAGGGGTTAAGTACAGAAATTCTAGAAGAAAACAAAAGTGTAGGTACACTAAAAACAGAGATGGGTTTGTTAGGTGACGAGGGTCAGCAAAAAGCAGAAACTTTAAATAACTATTTTTCCTCAGTATATATTAAGGAGGAACCTATGGCAATCGATAGGCAAATGACTACTGCAAACAAATTGTGATTGGATGACTCGGGACAAGGTGATGCAGCAACAAAAGAAAGTTAATGTCAACAAAGCTCTGGGGCATGACAGTATTCACCCACGAGTACTTAAGGAGCTAAGTCAGGAAATAAGTGAACCTCTGTTTCTAATCCTCCGGGATTCTTTTCTTTCAGGAATTGTACCAGAGGATTGGAGGAAGGCAGATGTGGTTCCTATATTCAAAAAGGGTTCAAACTCTTTGCCTGGAAATTAGACACGTGAGCCTCACTTCTGTGGCTGGGAAAGTATTTGAAAGGCTATTAAGGGATAATATTCAGGACTTTATTGGGAAGAACAGTGTTATTAGCAAAAATCAGCATGGTTTTATGAAACACAGGTCATGTTGTTGTTCTTGGGTAGAACATTGGCTTAGTGATAGAGTACAGAGAGTTGTAATAAATGGTACATTTTCAAGCTGGACAAGGGTCCTGTTCTGGACAAGGGCACCAATTTTATTCAACATATTTATAAATGTTCTTCCAATAGGCGTTGAAAGTTGAAAGTCATGTTTCCATGTTTGCAGATGACACTAAACTCTGTAAAGTAATACAATGTGAGCAGGATATTACTTTGCTGCAGAGGGATTTACATAGACTGGGGGACTGGGCACACAAAGGGGACTGAGTGCCAGCCTCCTTCCTACAGACTATGGGTCCTGGTAAGGAGTGCCACATTTCCCCAAGTACAAGAGACTCTAAAGACTGTGGAGCTCAAACACAGATTTGGGGCACCTGAATTTTGGGAGGGGCCTTCTGAACGGTGTTACACTCCATCGGGTCAGAACTTACAGGACAGAGACCTCCATGGCCAGTATGTGTACCTGGATCTGATATCCAGCAGGTTTTAGCCAGAAGTCAGGAAAATGCCCGTGTTTCCCTGTCAGGGTCCGGCAACCCGGCACGGTACCCGCCGGGATCCGGCGACCCGGCGCAGTACACGGCAGGGTCTGGTGACCCGACGCGGTACCTTACCTGGATGCCCGCTACCCGCGGGCATCGGATCCAGCGCGTCTCCTGCTGGTCTCTCCGTCCGGCCGGCTTCTGCTAGACGCGCGCGCGCGCCCTCTAGCAACTTTATTAGTTCCCCGAAATGTGTTCGCGGGAACTCGCCGCTGTAGCCTCCCACTCAGGGGCGGAGCTTCCCCCGAGCGGCAAGTTTAAAACCGAGCACTGAGCTTTGTTATTGTGCTTCCTGCCATGTCCTGAGTGCGTTCCTTGTGATTGATTCTCCGTGTACCTACCTGGCTTTCCTCTGACCTCGCTCCTGCCTGACTAAACGGCTCGTGTCCTGACTTTGATTTGCCTGATCCTCCTGTACCTAGTTGCCCACCTGTGGATCGTATCTCGGCTCATGTCCTGACTTTGGCTTGTCTGATCCTCCTGTACCTCGTTGTCCGCCTGTGTACCATACCTCGGCTTCCTGACTCCGTTTGGGCCTTGTCTGCTAACGCCTCTGCCTGCATATTGAGCTCTGTTCCCTATTGAACTTATCCTTTCCGGTTTGTTCCTGACATAATAACTGAGCCCTGATGGAGCCCGCGGGATTTACAGAGGCCCTCACTACCCTGTCTCAGCAAATGACAGCTATGACTCAATCCTTCCAAGAGATGCAGACCAACCAACATCACCTTCAGCAACAAGTGCATCAACTTCAGCTTCATCCGAGGCTGCCGCTACTCCATCTGCTCCAGCTCCGGAGGGAGTTCCTGCCTTTGAACCAGCTATTCCGCTTCCTGATAGATTTGCGGGAGATCGTTCCAAATACCGTACATTCATTACCTCCTGTCAAATCCTGTTTAATTTGAAGCCCAGAACCTATGCTACGGACTATGTTAAGGTTCACACTGTCATCGCTCTGCTGGCGGATGAACCTCAGATGTGGGCACACAATTTGATCCACAATCAAAACTCGGTCCTGGATTCCTGGCCTTCTTTTCGGCAAGCTCTGGACACCCTCTACGATGACCCTTTTAGAGCCTCTTCCGCCACATCCACTCTAAGAAACCTTAAGCAAGGGAAAAGACCAGTGGAGGAGTATATCACCGAATTCCGTCGTCTCGCTCTCGACTCTTCCTGGAATGAGGCTGCATTACACGACCAATTTCGTTGGGGTCTCTCGGAGGCTGTAAAAGACGAACTTGCCCGTACTTCTACCCCTACCAGTTTAGAGGACTTTATTACCCTTGTCACCCTGATTGATCTCCGCCTTCGTGAAAGACGAAGAGAACGGTTGGCTACCACCTCTGCCGGGCCTCCGGTGCGATCTCAACTACCATCTCAAGCACCTTCCTCCCAGGAGGAGACCATGCAGATTGGCATAGTCAGAGGTCCTTTGTCAGCTGCGGAGAAAGAACGACGACGGACCTTGGGATTGTGCCTGTATTGCGGCAAACCTGGGCATATTTTCAAGGACTGCAGATCCAGGGCTCGCCACGCTAAGGGTTAGAGGCCTATAGCTCATCTTCAACTTCGTTCTGACCGATTATCTGCCACATCTGCTTACCTTTCCCTCTCCGTATCGTTGCAGTGGAATAGAGGAGCTATTTGCCTTCCAGCCATGATCGATTCCGGAGCCAGCGGTAACTTCATTGACCCCACTTATGTTCAAACTCACTCCATCCCTACTCGACGTAAGAAGCACCCCCTCTCCATATTGCTAGTCGATGGCAGTCCCTTAAAGACCGGTCCTATTGTCTTAGAGACCATCCCTCTGCTCATCAAGTTGGGAGACAGACATGTGGAAACTCTTCACTTAGACATTGTTCCTTCTCCTATTTCTCCTATTATATTGGGACTTCCCTGGCTTCGTACCCACAACCCTTGTATTAACTGGGAGATGGGGGTATTCTGCTTCACCTCGCCTTTCTGCAACCAGACCTGTCTGTCACCCACTACTGTTTGCATCACCCAGTCGGCCACCTCACTTCAAGGTTTACCTACACCATATCGTCAGTTTTCAGATGTTTTTGAGAAGAGAGGGGCCGAGACTCTACCCCCGTTTAGGCCGTATGACTGTCCTATCGAATTGTATCCCGGTTCAGCCATCCCCTTCGGTCGGATCTATCCGTTGTCGGAACCTGAACTCGCTGTTCTTAAAGACTATGTCGAGGATAACCTCGCCAGGGGATTTATCCGTCCTTCCACATCTCCGGCGGGTGCTGGCATATTTTTCGTACACAAGAAAGATGGCAGTTAACGTCCGTGTGTTGATTACCGTGAATTTAACAATATCACTGTAAAAAATCGCTATCCTCTACCACTCATACCGGAGTTACTTGAGCATGCTCGTACAGCTAAAATCTTCACCAAGATTGACCTGCGGGGTGCCTACAACCTAGTGAGGATTCGTGAGGGGGATGAGTGGAAGACCGCGTTCAGGTGTCGCTATGGCCACTTCGAATATCGAGTGATGCCCTTTGGACTTTGTAATGCTCCAGCCACGTTTCAGCATTTTGTTAACGATATTTTTCGTGATATCCTGGACCACTTCGTTATCATATACCTAGATGACATTCTCATCTTCTCTGCCACCCTCTCACAGAGAGCATGTACGTCAAGTACCACATTGAGAACTCATGGTCTATATGCTAAATTAGAGAAGTGTATGTTCGAGGTACAAAGCGTGGACTTTTTGGGCTACATCCTTTCACCAACCAGCATCCAAATGGACCCCAAGAAAGTGGAAGCCATCCTCCATTGGCCACCACCTATGGATCGTAAAGGAGTGCAACGATTTATTGGGTTCGCTAATTATTACCGAAAATTCATTAGAGATTTTTCCAAACACATACAACCCATCACAGCTTTGACCTCCAAGACCACTCCATTCATCTGGTCAAAGGCCGCTCAACAAGCATTTGACTTTCTTAAAACCAAGTTTGTCTCCACTCCAATTCTTCAAATGCCTAACCCTCAAGTTCCTTTCATTCTCGAGGTTAACGTCTCTGACTCTGCCGTAGGAGCTGTTTTATCCCAAAGACAGGCCACAGATGAACAATTACATCCTGTGGCCTATTTCTCACGTACTCTGTCCCCCGCCGAGAGGAATTATTGCGTCGGGGAGCGGGAACTATTAGCCATAAAACTGGCCCTTGAAGAGTGGAGACATCTCCTGGAGGGTGCCCTGCACCCAGTGACTGTTTATACTGATCATAAAAACCTTGAATATCTACGATCAGCTAAGCGGTTACAACCTCGCCTGGCTAGATGGGCCCTGTTTTTTATTCGTTTCCAATTACACATCACATATCGGCCTGGGTCACGTAACATAAAAGCTGATTCTTTGTCTCGTATGTTTGACGCACCTGTGAAAGATCCCGCACAACAGGATACTGTATTACCACCTGCTCATTTCATTTCTCTTACCCTCAGCGTACGTGAACACTCGAGGGTTAATAACTCAGAGACGTCCACTCTACAAAGACGCCAAGGATTATACTATCACCAAGGTCGCATCTATGTTCCCCCTGAGGCCCGTCTACAAATACTACAGGCTCATCATGACTCGCCTCTTGCCGGTCACGGGGGCATTCATCAGACCATAGACTTAATCCAGCGGATATTTTGGTGGCCGGCTCTTCATAAGGACGTTCGAAAATACGTTGCTTCATGCAACTCCTGTGCTCGTGCCAAGGAGGCTCCTAAAAATCCGGCAGGCCTCTTACAGCCTCTTCCTGTGCCCTCTAACCCTTGGACAGACATCTCAATGGACTTTATTACAGATCTCCCACAATCGGATCATTTTACCACCTTGCTGGTGGTTGTTGACCGATTCACAAAAATGGCACACTTTATCCCTTATATACGCCTTCCTTCTGCCACCGAGACGGCTGCTTTGTTCATTAAAGAGATTTTCCGACTACACGGATTACCTGAAAGAATCGTCTCCGACCGAGGATCACAATTTACCTCGCATGTTTGGAGGGCATTTTGCACACAACTTCACATTAGCCGTAACCTATCCTCTGCCTACCATCCTCAGAGTAATGGACAAACAGAGCGGACCAACCAGACGCTCGAAGAATATCTGAGGTGCTATACTACGTATTTACAAGATGATTGGAACCAATACCTACCACTCGCTGAATTCGCGTATAATAATCACATCCACCGCTCAATTAAGACGTCTCCTTTCTTAGCCTCATACGGGTATCACCCCTCCATGCTACCAGGAGCACCGATCCTCAGCCCAGTACCCTCGGTTGCCGAACATCAGGCCCGGACTGGCCATCGGGCACACCGGGCATTTGCCCGGTGGGCCGGGCCGGAGCAGGGCGGATTGACTTAGGTGCTAATGGAGCTGCAGCTCCAGGCCCCTACCTTAAAATAGGCCCAGTTAGGACCGGACTGACTGGGCCTATGCGGTCGTCCTTAACGCAGGGCAAAAGGGGCACCTGCCCCTTAAGCCTGCAGCAACTACGACCGGGCCCGCTACTTACCGGCAGACGTGCGCGAGCAGCGTCCCTTCCACGACCAGGGGGACGCAGGAATCCAACAGAGCCATGTGACGTACGTGACGTACGTCACATGACCCTGCTGTGCGTCTGCTTCCCCTGTGCAGATCCGCGAAAGTCTGCGAGCGGCGCGTGCATCATCGGTTCAGGTAAGGGGGTGAGGGAGGCTGTATGGTGTATGTGAGATTGAATGAAAGAGTAAATTAATGAGTATCTGTGAAGGAGTGAGTGAATGAATGTTTGTGAATGAGTATATGTAAATCAGTATCTGAATGAGGGAATTAATGAGTATCTGAATGAGGGAATTAATGAGTATCTGAACGAGGGAATTAATGAGTATCAATGTATGAATGAATATCTGAATGAGTGAATGATTATCTGTGAATTACTGAATAAATATTTGTGAACAAGTGAATGAATATGTGTGATAGCATGGATGTGTAAGGGGGGGCAAAGATGCCACAGGCAGGCTGTTATGGTGGCAAAGTTGCCACAGGCAGGCTGTTTTGGTGGCAAAGTTGCCACAGGCAGGCTGTTTTGGTGGCAAAGTTGCCACAGGCAGGCTGTTTTGGTGACAAAGTTGCTCAAACGGGCCTGTTTGGCCGAAACGTTGCTATTTTTGTTATGCTTTCTGTTTTTGTTTTGCCCTTTTTCCTGCTAGCTCCCAGCTTCCTGGGAGTTGAGTGCTGAAACATTTCTTCTTTCTTTAACTGTCCTGGTGTGTGTTTGGATGTCGGTGTGGCAGAGCCTGTCCTGGTGTGTGTGTTTGGATGTCGGTGTGGCAGAGCCTGTTCTGGTGTGTGTTTGGGTGTCGGTGTGGCAGAGCCTGTCCTGGTGTGTGTGTCTGGGCGTCGGTGTGGGAAAAGCCTGTCCTGGTGTGTGTGTTTGGTTATCTGTTTCCTTAATTTACAGTGGGAACTATTTCATTTTAACTTATCCAGAGATAAAATGCCCTCCTGAATTTGTAGTGACTTCAGGGGACAAAACATTCAAGGCCCTGAAATCACCCTGAAATAGTGGAAAAGATAAGATATTGTGTTATTTACTCTATAATATTTATTTCAAGGATTAGTCGCACTAAATTGTGGCTTCAGGCTTCCCATGTTGAATGACCAAGTATTATGTATATGTATGTACATATATGTTTTTTCAGAAAAATGGGCTGCTCAGTCTGAAATGCCCGGGCCTATTTTTTGTCCCAGTCCGGGCCTGCCAAACATGTTTAACGTTTGTCAAGAACTTTCCTACATTTACGCAAGACTTTGGTTGAGGCTCAACACCGCTATAAATCTTTGGCAGATCATCACCGGAGAGCAGCCCCATCCTACCAACCTGGAGACAAGGTTTGGCTCTCCACAAGACATCTTAAGTTGACTTGTCCTACGCAGAAGTTGGGCCCTAAGTTCATTGGTCCATTCACTATTGTAAGACTTATCTCCTCCTCAGCAGTAAAATTACAATTACCGTCATCTTTGTCCATTCACCCAGTTTTTCATGTGTCCTTAGTTAAACCTTGGGTCATGAACCCATTTCCCGGTAGACACGCTAGTCCTCCCCCTCCGGTCATCGTCAACGACTCCCCTGAATACGAGGTTAAAGAGATCCTGGATTCACGTTTCTTTCGCAACCATCTGCAATACTTAATTCGATGGAAAGGCTATGATCCTAGCGAGGACTCTTGGGAACCTGCCAATACGGTCCATGCACCCGCTCTGGTTTCCTCCTTTCACTGACGGCATCCCGATCGCCCTGGTCCTCGTAAAGGCCGGAAGCCTTCCGTTAGGGGGAGGAACTGTCAGGGTCCGGGCGACCCGGCACGGTACCCGCCGGGATCCGGCGACCCGGCGCGGTACACGGCAGGGTCCGGTGACCAGACGCGGTACCTTACCTGGATGCCCGCTACCCGCGGGCATCGGATCCAGCGCGTCTCCTGCTGGTCTCTCCGTCCGGCCGGCTTCTGCTAGACGCGCGCGCGCCCTCTAGCAACTTTATTAGTTCCCCGAACTGTGTACGCGGGAACTCGCCGCTGTAGCCTCCCTCTCGGGGGCGGAGCTTCCCCCGAGCGGCAAGTTTAAAACCGAGCACTGAGCTTTGCTCAGTGCTCAGTTATTGTGCTTCCTGACATTTCCTGAGTGCGTTCCGTGTGATTGATTCTCCGTGTACCTACCTGGCTTTCCTCTGACCTCGCTCCTGCCTGACCCTTATCAACTAAACGGCTCGTGTCCTGACTTTGATTTGCCTGATCCTCCTGTACCTCGTTGCCCGCCTGTGTACCATACCTCGGCTTCCTGACTCCGTTTGGGCCTTGTCTGCTAATGCCTCTGCCTGCCTATTGAGCTCTGTTCCCTATTGAACTTATCCTTTCCGGTTTGTTCCTGACATTCCCATCCTCTCCACAGACTACAATAGCGACCCCCTACAGGGCTGAGGTGGGCTGAGTGCAAATACTGAGCCGTGTGCAAAATAGAACATAATGAAGAACTTTGTGTGGCTTGTTGTGTCTATTATATATAAATTACCCCTTGTACTGTTCAAATAAACAGAGTCCTGTTTTCACCTCAAGATGAGTGTTCTCTGATGCTTGGTGTGGGCTGCTAAGGATTTTTTCCCCTTAGTTTGTTGCAAAATTGGGAAGAGCCACAAACTGGGTTTTTTTTTTACGGATATGGGAAAGGCTGAACTTGACGGACGCATGTCTTTTTTTTTTCCTATATAACTATGTAACCATGTAAATTAGCGGAGATCCGTACGAAAACACAATATTTAAACATTTTGTGAAAAAAAACAAGTTCATATGAATCCGAATGCAGGAGTCTTCTGTCAAGCCTTGTAGAACACATGCTCCAGGTCTCCATGGTGACTAGGAATGGCCCCCTTGTGTGTTGGATTTCACATGCTGGACATACAGACTGCCTCAATTTGTCCTCATACAGCCTGTTTTTCCTGAATGCTGGTAATTATTTTTTTCCAGGCAGGTTGAAGATATTCATTATCTCATCAATTGCTGCTAGGACTTTCTTCTTCATTTATATGTATTAGAATTTGATATTAAAAAGTGGGCAACAATGGAAAAAAAACGCATATTTTTCCACAGAATATGCAGATACAGAAAAATAAATCTTAATATCAGTCCACATTTACTGTATATAGCCAAGTCCCACATAGATATGTCATGTTTTGGGATCTTAAATGGTCTAAATTGAAATGTGAAAATTTCCACTTTTTCACTTTACCAATGTATTTACTGAGCACATGTCTCATTTGAGCCAGTATGCTGGCCCTATATTTCTACTTAACTCAAGAAAACTATATTTTTGGAACACTAGACAACCACGGATATTTGCATATGGGCATACGTGCATCTTTTGTGGTCTTCACATGGTAAAAATAATATGCATTTTATTTCCAAATATTTACAATTTTACCTCAAAGGTTAATGATTGATATACTGGCTACTATGTCCCATCTAAGCTAGCAAAAATGTATGGAAAAACTGAAGCATTATGTTGGAGATGTGGAATTGGTAACAGGGATTACATACATACCTGGTGGTCATGTCCTCAAATAAAAGATCTCTGGAGAAAGGTTTTCGATTATATTGAGAGATTGATTGGAATTAAGTTGCCTTTTACCCCAGATTTTGCTTTATTACATTTGGACTGCCCGTCGGGTACAAAGGTAGATACATTTTTAATAATTCATATACTTTTGTCTACCAAGATACTGATAGCTAAGTATTGGAAAAGTAATAAGTTCCCTCAGTGGACAGAGGTAAGATTACGATCATTATTCCATTTTGCAATGGTATTAGGTATAACAAAATCAGTTGGATATAGCATAAGTAAGATTACAAAATGGGAGAAATGTATATAATGTATGATAAGTATAAATGTATGAAAAATTAATAAAACTTTGACATGCTTTAAATATATATATATACTTTTGAAAACTAGACATCCCAGGGTATGTATCTAGGGGCATTCAGTCACATTTGATGCAGCTGGTTTCACACCAGCATCTTCAGAATGTAATGGTAAAAAAAAAAAAAAAATGAAATATTTACACTCTTACTATTTTTTTCTGACTGAATATGGGCATGTACAAAAAACAATCGCACAATCTGCATTTGGTAGTTCAGCGATGCATAGGTTTGTAAAAAAATAAAATCTCCCACTTCCTCCAAAAAGCCCACAGTACTTAACATATTAAACTTACATACTTCCTAACCAAACATACTTTTTTTTAGTGGAACGAAGCACATAAACTCTAAGTAGAATTCAAGTAATTTCATACAATTACCCACATACTATGAGTAGGTAAACTAAACTTACTGATTTACTAAATGTCCTTCAAACAATGCTATTAACAAATGAGAATAAAATAAACATCACAAGTCCCCAGTAATGAAACTCCAACTCTCTACTCATCCACACAACCTATTGGCTAAAAAAAAACCTAGCCTAAAAACTCATTAACCCTAAACCAACACTAAAATTCAATACTAAATTATCTTAATCCTGACACTAAAATTGCCTGCTCAGTAACACCACCACTAAAATTCCCTGCTCAATAACCCTGAATAAATAATTACATTCATAAAAAATTACTTGGGGTAAAAACTGTCACGGACTGGGTCCAAGCTGATGGCTGGAAGGACCCAGCGCGCCCGATGGTTGTTTGCAGGAGTCTCGATGCAGTAGCGGAGTCTGGGGCAGGGCCTGGTGCAGGGTGACCACACTCGCCCAGGTGTTGAGCACCTAGGGTAGTGCAGCCAAACACCAGCGCCCTGATATGGCAGCAGATGAAGTCCAGAACAAAACGAATCCTGCAGGCACCCTGGAGCAGGCATGAAGCATATCACTGAATCACGAGCAGGATGCTGCAGGCTGGGAGAATGAAGGCTAAGCAAAGGGTTAATGTAGCAGACACAAAACAAGCAAGGGAAAGGGAGACCAGGTAAGAAACATGATATGAGATATACACGAGAAGTGGCTAGAAACATGACATGAATAGCGTAAAGTATAAACAGGCACAAGACAAGGAATAAACATAACCAGACAAGACATACATGTTACAGGGCACAACAAAGGACAGGGAAGAAGGCAAGGAACACAGGGGAAGGAGTGAGGAGCCGGAACCCTCGGACGCTTCTCCTATAAGCAAGGATAGGGCATATTAACAGGGACATGGGGAGAGGAGAGAGGAACCGGAATCCTCAGATGATTCAAGGAAGAAGGGCAAAGGTACATAAGAGGCAGACAAACATGAATACAGAAACTAGCCTAGGACTACAAGATAACTATTGGAGATTCAGTCACATGATATGGCCATAGTATGCTTAGCCCACCACTACACCAAAGTACTCCAATGACGGTGGGTCCTAACGCTAATCCCTGCTGACAAAGATACAAAACAACCCACACGTATAGCACAGAGACATACCTTAGACTGCAGACTGCAGACTGAGACAAACCGAACACACAGGTGGGGCACACCTAATAAAGGAAGCAGAGCTGAAGCAAAGAGCCGGAGCAGAAGCAAGAAATGGAAAATAGAACAAAGCAAAAGGAAATCCAGGAATGGATCAAAGCAAAGCAGAGAAACTACAGCAGGACAGATATGCAGCTCCACAGCCTGGAGCAGACCGTGACAGTATCCCCCTCCGAAAATAGCGGCCTCCGGACGCGAACAGAAACATCAATAGAAGGAAGGCCCGCCCTCTGACGGGAGAACGGAGGAAACAAGTCAACCCAGGAACCAGCATACAGAGTCCGAAAAACGTAGGAGTCCTTCGATGACCAGCACTGCCGCTAGTAGACAAATCTCCTCCAAAAACAGGAATCAGAATGACTGTACAGGATTGAGGAAGTTGTCTCTAGCTGACATTTAGGGCCAGACGAAGGCAAGGTAGATAAGCCACTTGACAAGGCAGACACGGCAGGTAACCCACTTGCTGGGCAGACACGACTGGTACAGGTTCAGGGTCAGGCACAGGCACGGGTTCAGGTTCAGACAACAGGTTGCCCACTTGCAGGGCACACGACAGGTTGCCCACTTGGAGAATACTCGACCAAGGTAGCCCGGATGCAGGCACTCATACTGGGAGTCCATAGTGGGGCGCTGGCCGCAACTCAGGAACATGACAGGAAGCCCACCGGAAGGGGCAAGCTTGGTAGGAAGCCCTCTGGAAAGGGCAAGCTTGGCAGGAAACCCTCTGGAAAGGGCACGCTCGGTAGGAAGCACTACGGAAAGGGCTCACACATCAGGAAACCCTACGGAAAGGGCACGCTCGGTTGGAAGCCCTATGGAAAGGGCTCACACATCAGGAAACCCTACGGAAAGGGCACGCTCGGTAGGAAGCCCTACGGAAAGGGCTCACACATCAGGAAACCCTACGGAAAGGGCACGCTCGGTAGGAAGCCCTATGGAAAGGGCTCACACATCAGGAAGCCCACCGGAAGGGGCGAGCTTAGGAGGAAACCCCTTTTGATGGGGTGTACACGACAGAAAACCCCGTTTGATGGGGTGTATACAACAGAAAACCCCGTTTGGTGGGGTGTATGATAGATAGCCCTCTGGCCGGGCTGGAATGCTGCAGACAGGTACGGAGGCCCACTGGAAGGGCTGACGCTGCAAACTCCACTCGGCGAACTCCTGGCCTTTTACCTGCGGCCATGTGTCACGGACTGGGTCCAAGCTGATGGCTGGAAGGACCCAGCGCGCCCGATGGTTGTTTGCAGGAGTCTCGATGCAGTAGCGGAGTCTGGGGCAGGGCCTGGTGCAGGGTGACCACACTCGCCCAGGTGTTGAGCACCTAGGGTAGTGCAGCCAAACACCAGCGCCCTGATATGGCAGCAGATGAAGTCCAGAACAAAACGAATCCTGCAGGCACCCTGGAGCAGGCATGAAGCATATCACTGAATCACGAGCAGGATGCTGCAGGCTGGGAGAATGAAGGCTAAGCAAAGGGTTAATGTAGCAGACACAAAACAAGCAAGGGAAAGGGAGACCAGGTAAGAAACATGATATGAGATATACACGAGAAGTGGCTAGAAACATGACATGAATAGCGTAAAGTATAAACAGGCACAAGACAAGGAATAAACATAACCAGACAAGACATACATGTTACAGGGCACAACAAAGGACAGGGAAGAAGGCAAGGAACACAGGGGAAGGAGTGAGGAGCCGGAACCCTCGGACACTTCTCCTATAAGCAAGGATAGGGCATATTAACAGGGACATGGGGAGAGGAGAGAGGAACCGGAATCCTCAGATGATTCAAGGAAGAAGGGCAAAGGTACATAAGAGGCAGACAAACATGAATACAGAAACTAGCCTAGGACTACAAGATAACTATTGGAGATTCAGTCACATGATATGGCCATAGTATGCTTAGCCCACCACTACACCAAAGTACTCCAATGACGGTGGGTCCTAACGCTAATCCCTGCTGACAAAGATACAAAACAACCCACACGTATAGCACAGAGACATACCTTAGACTGCAGACTGCAGACTGAGACAAACCGAACACACAGGCGGGGCACACCTAATAAAGGAAGCAGAGATGAAGCAAAGAGCCGGAGCAGAAGCAAGAAATGGAAAATAGAACAAAGCAAAAGGAAATCCAGGAATGGATCAAAGCAAAGCAGAGAAACTACAGCAGGACAGATATGCAGCTCCACAGCCTGGAGCAGACCGTGACAAAAACAATAACCATTGAATGTAAAAAAGAAAGTAGTCAATAGTATGGGTATAACTTATATGATCACTGTAATAATTTAAAAAATATTCAATAAAATCCTGGAGGGATGCGTGATGTAAGTAATATTATGTCCTCCGTCCCAAGGGGGTTAAAAGCAAAACAGAATATGTGTATGGGACATGAAGGGTTTGACTAATTTTTTAAGGGTGGACCACTATTATAGTACAGCTAATGGAAACATTGAACGCAAAGTTGAAAAAAAGGTTTCTAAAAAGTAGTTATTTGGGAAAAAAATGTTACATGAAAAATGTATATTGCATATGCCTTGTTATTGTAACAAAATAATAATATTCATTATTAGCAGTGTAGCTGGACAGTTATGATTTATCTTGTTTGCCGTGTTTTTTTCTTAGAACCAGTATACATGAATTACATGTTAGGGGTTTAGTCCATGCATTGAATGAAAACTTCCAAGTCTTAGTTTCACAGTGAGCAGAATATACATATTCCTTTCCTCTACAAACCTTTGTAGTACGAAAGTGGGCATTTTGATACTGGCACTAATGACATCTGCTGCTAATAATTTCTAATAATGAATTATCTATCACCGGGCATGTGCACGGGATTTTTATGCAAAATTGGTGCCTTATATCTATTTGGTTCATAATACACAAGCCACTACTGATTCTACCCATGCAAAATGCAATGTTATGAAACAGAGCCATTTAATCCATAATTACATACTTGGATAGGGAAACACTCAGCATTGCTCTCAGTGATGCCTCAACAGAAATCAAAGGAGAAGCCAACAGAGAAAAACCATTGCTGAAGTGAGAGAGGAGTGCATTCATAAATCTATTCTTGTAAATTATGTTTTGTAAGCAACACAACAGCTGTCTGTTTTAACAATGTTGCTAATATAAAACAAAAGTTGCCTGGTGATCAGTTTATATTTAGTTTGATTATAAAAAATACTGTTACTATAATATTAAAATGTCAGTGTCCAAAATATCTCCTGCATGAGAATGGTTTAATGAATACATAGTATAATGGATTTGCTGCCAAACGGTAAACTGGGCTGGTATTGGCAGACAACTTTGATGCCGCTTCAACAAATTTATTTTTAGGCATTTAGCTTTTCATTTTGTATATAAAAACATCTGTGGGTTAAGTGGAACAAATAATATTCCAGGAAAACTGTTTTATGTCACAGTGGTAAGCTGTATATTATATGTATATTATTTATGTTGAAAATGCATGCATATGATAGGTGAGTGGTCCTTTTAAATAGTTATGTGGTCCCCACTGCAAATGCATAGAGGGTTCTGCAGAATCCTGCCATTTTCATCTGTCCCTTTCCCTACCCTCCTGTTTGGGGTACAAGACATCTCTTACCATGTGATAAACTTAATGCCAATAAGCTCAAATGCTGGCTTGGCAAGTGACCAAGGAGGAGGGTACTAACAAAACCCCATTGTGCACATTAGTAGAAAGTTCTGTTTCTCCTAAAAACAAGTGTTTTTTTTTTTGTTTTTTTTTTAGAGAATGTATATTAAAGTACCTACAAAGTAAAACTGAAAAGGCTTACCCTTCCATCCTTTGAGGTCCAGAGTTATTTATAGTTTCTAATACCAATATTTCTATTTAGGGAATCCAGCCTTCCTAACTAATGGTTTGATAACAGTAAGGTTGTTATAGGGGCATACCTAGAGTATTTGGCACCCGGGGTGGATCCTGTATGTGTCACCCATCCACAAAAAAATTAATGTTGGCAAGAATGTTTCACACATTTGTAAACTGTATGTCAACTCGAAAAACTAGAAATCTGAAAAAAGACTTATAAATAAATTAAATAGGTTTAAATAAATAACATTTACTGAACAGATTCCTGTCACTAGATACTGAGCCCAACATTGATGGTGGTACAGAGTAACTCCAATCACTTAACAGACAGCCTTCCTGTCCCATTTCTGCCCCTAATAACTCACTCACTCATTCACTCTCCCAAACCCCCTTAGCACTCTGGCAGATTTCACTGGTTTGGTGGCCGGGCGAGCATCACAACAGCTGCCTAACGTGGGCTAGCAGCTTACTGATGTGGCGCCCGTAGACTGTGTGAGTAAACTCTTTTCCCACCCAGGGGAAGCAGGAACCTAGGTGGGAAAAGTTTCCCTGCACAGTGAGAGTGCCACAGCGGGAGGTGCCCTAAATATACCATAGCTTGGATGGGCTTTCCAGTTCAATCTCACTGTAATGTTATTAAAAGCTGCCATGTGCAGTGAAATCTAGTTACAGTTCAGTAGCAGAAGTACATATGGAACTCAGTTTAAGTTGAGATACTAGTTGTGCATCTAGCTAATTGTGTAGCTCTAAGTCATGGTTTTTAATTAAATATGTTTAGAAATAGTTTAGATTAAGGTTTCATTGTTAAAACATATTTGAACAAAAAAGCGAAAAAAAGGAAATGTTTTAAATTGGCTCCAAAAAATGCAGTTGTGACATCATACCAGTCTCTATGACCAACATGAGTGCCTTATTTCACACAGGATTTTCAGGTGGTGTGTGTGTTTATATATAGAATTACTATACCGTTTTTTAAGGTTGACTAAAAATTAAATATAAGAATATTACATGAATGTTAATGCACTTAAGACCCAGCTAGAAGCCATACTACATTCCTAGAACCGGACCTATTCTGTAGATGAGTTTTATAATGGGAGATTCAATTAAAGGGAATTAGTACAGTTAAGAATGTGAGGTATTAAAAGAGTATAATTCTGTGTAATATTTTGTTTCTTTTTATGCTTAATAGAGCCAAAATCGATAAAGGGCTTCAGGATCTGCGTGATGTAAAACCAGCAGGAGAAACATATATGCATGAAGGTTTTATGCTTGTAAGTTGCAGTGTAATCCTTACATTCTGGTGTAATATTTATCTCATTTTATTTTTTCTGCTTTATACCATGGGACTGTATAAATCCCAGGGGCCAGGAAGCCCAGCATATTTGTTACTCCTTGAAATGTCTATACGTAATTAATTTATCCCAAACAAAACCAAAGTTTGGCCCTTTTACTTCTATATAATTCTAAATGCTTATTCTTTTTGTTTACCCAATTTCAATATACACATTTTTAGCGTATATTTAAGTAAACTGTCACCCTTCAAATGTCATTTTACACCGATCAGCCATAACATTATGACCACCTGCCTAATATTGTATAGTTTCCTCCTTTTACCCCTGTCGAGGCATGGACTCCACTAGACCTCTGAAGGTGTACTGTGGTATCTGGCACCAGTATGTTAGCAGCAGATCCTTTTAGTTCTCTAAGTTGTGAGGTGGGGCCTCCATGGATGCATGCTAAGTGACACACAGGTGGCTGGCCATCCATGTGATTCATTAGAGTAGACCACCTTCTTCCATTCCTCCGTGGTTCAGCTCTTATGCCCATTGTAGGACCTGTCAGCAGTGGACAGGGGTCAGCATTGGTACTCTGACTGGTCTGCGGCTACACAGCCCCATACGCAACAAACTGAGATGCACTGTGTGCTCTATCAGAACCGGTAATAACTTTTTCAGGAATTTGAGCTACAGTAGCTCGTCTGTTGGATTTGACCATACAGGCCAGCCTTCGCCCCCCTCCATGTATCAATGAGCCTTGGCTGCCCATGACCCTGTCGCCGGTTCACAGCTTTTCCTTTCTTAATATGTACTAACCACTGCAGACCAGGAACACCCCACAATAGCTGCAGTTTTGGAGATGCTCTGACCCAGTCATCTAAGCCATGACAATTTGGCCCTTGTCGAAGTCTCTCAGATCCTTATGCTTGGCCATTTTTCTTGCTTTGAGGACAAAATGTTCACTTGCTGCCTAACTGGCATGTGCCATGATAACAAGCTTATCGGTGTTGTTCACTTCACCTGTCAGTGGTACTGATGTTAATGGCTGATCGGTGTATATCATTCCATTGTCCTCCTATGACAGATGTCTGGGTTGTATAATATTGTATTTTTCGGCAGATGATCACTTTATTTTTTAAGAAATCAATAAGACACATTTTTCATTTTGTTTTTGGTTTAATCCCTTTTTTTTCAACAAATGTAATTTTCTGCCCTTTCTGTTCAGACAAAATTTAAAAAAGGCTTTTTGGATTCTGAAATGAACATTTTGACGCTAGCTCAATGTCTACTTACCTTCTGCAATAGCTGCTTCAGTGTCTCAGCTTGTCTGTCTCCTTCTCTATAGCTCCTCTTCTTGTTCTTCTCTGCTGCTTCTCCTCTTGTACTTTGCTGCTTTTTGTTCTTCTCGTTCTTCTTTTTCTCCCAGCTTTCCGCTGCTTCTGGCTATTCCCTGCATTATTCTGACGTCTTCCATGGACTTCAGAAACAGGTTAGAGCCTCAATGTACACTCTCCCTGGACTGGATAAATAGGTTATCCCCGTGGTGTGTGCTGAGGCTCTGTCCTGTTGCGAAAACCACTACACCAAGCTAGTCTGTCTGGTACTGCAGTCCCGCTTTGGTTAGCGGGCAAGTACCTTGCCGTTTAACCCTCTCCGGTCTGGTCCTCGGGAGGATCGTGTTTACAAGAGCAGGGTAAGGGCTTCCTCACGTAGGGTCCCCAGTGGGACTCTAGCCTTCTTACTTTTAGCAGCCCTTGGCCGGGCTAGCTTGAAGCAGGACTCCGGGACTCTGCTTCAGTCTGCCATCGATTTCAGCTGATCCTCGTGGTGACGTGCTTCTGGTTCCATCTCAGCCTGCCAGGAGGCGTCTGAGGTCAGGAAGGGGCAGATCTGTAAGCAGCTGTCAGGTCAGATAAGGTTTTTGGCGGTTTCTGGACCTTTTTTCCACACGGTTTGGTAAGGTTTTTCTATTTATTGGCTTGTACTGCTCTTAGCTTGCAGTTTACTTCTGATGAAGAGTCGTGCCATCCTGAGATGTTTTGTTCTGGTGTTTTTCTGCCTCTTAACCCACGTTAAGGGAGTTTGTCTGCTTTTGTTTTAACCGTCTCCTATCCTTCATTATTAGGATGTCGCTAGATAAGCAAGACCTCCCTTAAGAATCACCAGCTCCTAGGAAGGCTACGTCCATGACGAAACATTTTGCCTGTAAAAATTGCAAGGCTATGATGCCTGACGCCTCTAGGAAATTTTGCTCATCCTGTCTCAAAGCCAGAGAGGAGTCCATTTCAGAATGCAAGGAATGGATGAAGGCTGAAATCTAGTCCACATTTCAGCAGATTAAATCCTCTGTTTTAGATTCTTTACCTCAGCCTAAAACTGTGGGCCCTGACCATCTGCGTGGGTTCTGGCCCTCAGGTCAGGATCCTTACTCTTCAGGCTCTAAAAAGGAATGGCATATGGAGGATCCTGAATCCCTGGAGGATGGGGAGCTATCGGAAGAATCCTTTTTCTTTCCAGCAGAAGAAGTGAAAAAGCTGGTTACTGCAGTAAGGGCCATTCTGGATCTGGAAGAAGAGCAGCCGAAAGGCAAACTAAGGCTCTTTTTTAAGAAACCTGTTTTTCCTGTTCATGAAACTTTAAAGTCCATAATCACTGACCAGTGGAAGACTCCGGAAAGAAGGCTAACCACCTCTAAAAGGGTTTCCAGACTGGTGGCCAGAGCCACCGGAAGATCTGCTATTCCTTTAGAAAATTCCTCTCATTTTTCGGATCCCATTGACAGGAAGGCAGAAGGGGTAGCTAAGAGATCTTTTGAAGCCTCAGCAGCTATCTTTAAACCAGGCATTGCAGCAGCCTCAGTAGGTAGGACTATGCGCTTATGGCGTCAACAAATTGAAGATGATATCCTAGGTGGTGCAGGAGAAGAGGATATTCAGATGTTAAAAGCGCTGCTGATTTTTTTTTATGCGAGCTATGGAATCCGTATGCATGGCTGCAAGGGCCTCTGCCCTGTCAGTTGTGTCTAGAAAGGCTTTATGGCTCAAAGCCTGGTCAGCAGACTCAGTTTCCAAGCAACATTTGTGTGGGATTCCCTTTTCAGGGAAAGATCTGTTTGGGAAGGAACTGGAAACTTTATTGGAAAAGGCTACTGGGGATAAGTACTTCTTGCCTAAACGTAAACCCCTACCACGTTTCCGTCCGAATCTGTTCAAGTCTTCCAAAAGTCAAGATTTCAGATCCCAGGCTAGGTTTCATGACAGACCTTCCAGATTTAGACCCTTCCGTGGTACAGGCAGACCCTCCTCATCTAATCATGAAGATGGAGCAACAAAAGGGACCATGGCGCCAGAAGTTGTGCGGTAGGGTACAGGCTGAAATTTTTTTTTTATACCTATGGGCTCTTGTTTGTTCAGACGCTTGGACCCTGGGGATCATTTCCAGAGGGTACGGTCTAGAGCTTGTCAGCACTCCCCCAGAGCATTTTATGATGTCTACACCTCTTGCGGATCCTTCCAGGAGAAATGCGCTTCTGGATCTGGTGTAGGATTTTGTCAAAAAACAAGTACTGATCCCAGTGCCTGCTGCCCAAAGAGGAAGAGGTGTTTACTCCTACATCTTCATGGTTCCCAAACCATCAGGAGACTTCAGGCTTATCATAGACCTCACGTTTCGAAATCGATTCGTGACTCAGGATGAAATCTATCAAATCCACCGTGGAGCTTCTTTCCAAAGAGGATTTCCTGGCTACTCTCAATCTTCAAGACGCCTATCTCCATGTTCCCATCAGGCAAGATTCTCAGAGGTTCCTTCGGGTGGCCATCCCGTCTACATTAGGCACTCGTCACTTCCAGTTCCAAGCCCTTCCTTTCGTTCCTGTTTCAGCACCGAGAATTTTCACGAAACTACTATCAGGGGTCGTGGCTTTCCTAAGGAAAGAAGGAATCAAGGTAGCCCTGTACCTAGACGAC
Organism: Spea bombifrons; assembly: GCF_027358695.1. Lineage (NCBI taxonomy): Eukaryota > Metazoa > Chordata > Amphibia > Anura > Pelobatidae > Spea > Spea bombifrons. The sequence continues at coordinate 68,201,313 of NC_071087.1, forward strand.
TGGCTTCTGGCAGCAGGTTCTCAGCAGATCCACAGCTACAACAGCCAACAAGAAACTCCCTCTGTTTTATTCCCTGTCAGCAGCAGGCCATCCTTTAGCTCTGGATGCTCTGGAAAATCAAGAGGGACAGATCTCGGGTGATTCTAATAGCTCCCGACTGGCCCAAAAGGATTTGGTACCCAGAGTTGATCCGTCTGTCCATAGAGAGCCCACTAAGGTTGGAGAACAAACCAGACCTGCTCCATCAGGAGCCTGTCCTTCACCCAAATCCCCATATCTCCAGTATGATAAGATCCGCAAGTCCTTCTCCTTATGGTGTTCTACCAGACAGCTCCAGGGTCCTGTTGTCTCTATCAGCGACGCCCTAGATTTCCTCCTGGCAAGTTTCCATAAAGGTCTGTCTCCAGCCACCCTGAAGGTCCATGTGGCAGCCCTCAGCTCCCTGTCGTCCGAACAGTTAGCCACAGCTAGAATTCGTCCATTCAACAGGCCGCTGATGTCCTCCTGGGACTTGAATTTTGTCCTATCCAGCCTTACCCCCCCCCTTCGAGCCTGTTGAGGATATTCAGATCAAAAATCTCACCCGGAAGGTGGTCCTACTGGTGGCTTTAACGTCAGCTAGAAGAACAGCTGAGATTCAGTCTCTATCCATTTTAAAACCTTACCTCTGTTTTTTTGATAGAGTAGTTCTTCGTACGCCTCCGGATTTTCTTCCAAAAGTCATGTCTCCTTTCCATTATCATCAGGATATTGTCCTTCCGGTCTTCTGTCCTCACCCTGGTAATGACGCCGTCTCCATTGCTTGGATGATTGCAGGTGTTTGGAAGTCTATCTACAGAAGACTGCTCCATGGAGAAGGTTTTCAAATCTATTTGTCTCCTTTTCCAGAACTAGAAAAGGTCTTGGAGTTTTGAGATCCTCTATAGCTAGATGGCTGATTTCCGCTATTTCTCATGCCTATGAATCGGCCGGTAAAGAACCTCCCTCTGGTCTCGAGGTTCATTCCACTTGGGCAGTTGTGACATCTTGGGCTGAGGCTTCTGGAGTGCCTATTGAACAGATTTGCAAAGCCACTGTATGGAAGAATGCTCATACCTTTATCAAACATTACCGTCTGCAATCCGCCGGTCTGGACGATGCCAGATTCGGTAGAAGAGTCTTGGAGTCCATTGTGTCTTACCCTCCCTAAGTGTCTTTTTTATATCTTCTATGCTCTTACCTGAGAATTTCCTTTCCTTGTTACTTCCTGTTAACAATTTTTGTTGCCCTCCCTAAACAAAGGCTTTTTTGTTTACCGTATTTGGTATTTTGTATTCACTGTGGGTAAGGGGGAGGTTCTGGGGGTTTAAATGTTTCCTGCCCTATTTTGATAGACGGGAAGTAACAAGGAAAGGAAATTATCAGGTAAGAATTTAATGTTTCATATTCAGTTTCAGCTACTGATTAATAAATGGTAACTTACACTCATGGCCTGAACAGAAAAAGATCTACCCACAAAAACAATTCTGATTGTAATGTCACCTCATTTATGTTGTTTTTAAATAATAAAGTTCAAAACGGTTGGCTTTTTTTTAGGCAAATGAGCAGATTAACAAGGCAGGAGGTAAAAGTACTGCAAGTGTAGTTATCGCGCTAACAGATGGCAAACTGGCAGATCAGATACCACAACTGACAAAACAGGAGGTGAGTATTGCATACATTTTATATAATGTGGCCATGAGACATGAATTGTGACCTATTAAACTAACATCGATGTCTTTGGTTTAGGCTGATAAAGCACGTATCATGGGGGCCAGAGTTTACTGTGTAGGGGTCCAGGGTTTCCAGTATGATCAGGTGTGTATGTATGAGCTTAAATGTTTTTTCAATGGTATTTGGGTTTTCTAAGCCATTCAACAATGCTTATATTATGTATCAAACAGGAAGAAATATATATTTTTTTAATCCAGAGGAAATGTATAAATTGACATTGAATTTGGCTGCAGATAAGAACCACTCAGCCCATTTAAAAACAGCAAATCTTATATGATCCATGGTGTTGTGTTATGTTTACATTCCCTCACTTTATTTGCCTCTTCCACTAATCCACCTCCCGCTTAATATATCTTTATGGTAGCAAATGGTTTCCTTACCTGAAAATCAGTGCAATGTTTAGTACATACATAGTATTTTATATTCCACTCATGTACCAGTTATGCTTATTTGAAAATCACTGCAATGTTGTCTACATGTTTTCATTTATTTCCTACAGCTTGTAAAAATAGCAGATACAGAAGAAAATGTGTTTCCTGTTGAAGGTGGATTTAAGGCTTTGGGGGGTATCATCAATTCAGTAAGTAGAACAAAGTAAACTATGGTGAGTTAGAATATAAATAGCGCAACTACACCAAAGCTTTTGTTTTCTGATATGTTCAATATGCCCATCAAAAATAACTATTGAAATAAGTAGTATAGTTCTAAAATACCATATTTGCTCGATTATAGGACTACCCTATAGGAAAAAACGTTTTATTAGTAAATATTCACATAGTTACATAGTTAGATAGGCTGAAAAAAAGACATGCGTCCATCAAGTTCAGCCTTTCCCTTATCTGTTTATTTCTTGCTGTTGATCCAAAAGAAGGCAAAAATCTCTTTCCAATTCTGCACAAACTAGGGAAACAAAATCCTTCTTGACCCCAGAATGGCAGTTCAGATCTCTCCTTCAATCAAGAAGCGCTTTCCCATTAATTTAACAATTATATACCTGAATATTATGTAATTGCAAGTATTCATCCATTGTCATTGTCCTTACTGTAAAAAACCCTTTCTAAATTTCCTTTCTTCCAGTCTAAATGCGTGACCACGTGTCCTATGCATAGTCCTGTTAATGAATAGATTTCCACACAATGGTTTGTATTGGCCCACAAATATATTTACATAATGCTATATCCCCTATGAAGCGCCATTTTCTAAACTAAACATATTTAAATTAATTAACCTTTCTTCATAACTATAGTGTTCCATTTCTTTTATTAATTTTGTAGCCCTCCTCTGCACTTTTTCCAGTGCTATATTATTAGCGTATTCAAGGTGTGGTCTTACCATTGATTTATAAAGGGGCAAAATTATATTTCTATCCCGCGAATTGATGCCCCTTTTTATACATGACAGTACCTTACTGGCCTTAGCAACTGCTGACTGACATTGCACATTATTTACTAGTTTGTTGTCTATAACAATTCCCTAATACTTCTCTTTTGTTATTATCCCTAATTCACTACCATTTACCGTGTAAGTTGCTTGTGCATTCCTTACCACAAAGTGCATAACTTTGCATTTATCTACATAAAGTTTTATCTGCCATTTGTGTGCCCAGTCTCCCAGTCTATCTAAATCCCTTAGACTTGATAGACTGACAGCAAAGTAATATCCTGCTCACATTGTATCACTTTACAGAGTTTAGTGTCATCTGCAAACACGGAAACATGACTTTCAACACCTATTGCAAGGTCATTTACAAATATGTTGAATAAAATTGGTCCCAGGACAGAACCCTGAGGAACATCACTTACCACTTTTGTCCAGCTTGAAAATTTACCATTTATGACAACTCTCTGTACTCTATCACTAAGCCAATGTGTAACCCAAGAACAAGAATTTGCATCTAGACCAATTTCTGTTGTGTGGAACCATGTGAAATGCCTCTGGCAAAATCCCAGTAGGTTACATCCACTGCAACACCCTGATCTACACTTCTACTTACTTCTTCATAGAATGCAAGGTTTACTTATTTCCAGACTTAGCTCCTAAAGTACCCGTGGGTGCATACCGTCAGGCCCCGGAGCTTTGTTGACATTAACTTTCTTTAGTTGCTGCAGCACCTTGTCCTGAGTCATCCAATCACAATTTGTGTGCACATTTTTTGCAGTAGTCATTTGCATATCCATTGCCATAGGTTCCTCCTTAATATATACTGAGGAAAAATAGTTATTTAAAGTTTCTGCTTTTTCCTGGTCCTCGTTAACTAACACTCCCATCTCTGTTTTTAGTGTACCTACACTTTCCTTTTTTGGTTTTTTAGAATTCATGTACTTAAAGAACTTTTTGGGGTTGCTCTCTTTGGCTATCCCTCTCTCATTTTCTAGTTTAGCCCATCTAATCACCTTTTTGCATGCATTATTGGCTTCCTTATATTTTTTATAAGATGCCTCGATTTGTCTGATTTAAATGCTTTAAAGGCCCTTTTTCTTTTTTTTTATTTCTTTGGTTTACTTCCCCACATCAAAGCCACATCCCCTCCAACCTTCTAGCCATCCTGTCCCCCAGCACAGCAGACCCTCTTCTGTTTAGGTGCAATCTGCTGCCTTTTTACTGTTGCGTGCAGCACAGGTAATATTTCTGAAAATACAACCTTGGAGGTCGTTTTCTTCAGTTTACTTCCTAATTCCCTGAAATCATTCTTTAGGACCTTCCATTTCCCACTGACCCGGGTCGTCCCCAGCCCCTCCCAATAATCCATCCACTCTGTCAGCAGCATGCCGGACCCGAGCACCCGGGAGACAGCTAACTGTCCGGTTGAGCTGATCAGAGCGGCAGATTACCCTATCTACTCTCTTAATTGTAGAGTCCCCTACCACCACAACCTGTCAACCCTTTCTTACACTCTCAACCCCACCCGTACTAGAGGGGCTGTTCCCTCGGCTTTAAGAAGGAACAGGTTCCTCCAGTACAGCTACTCCTGAGCTGATGCACCCCGACTTCACCATGTAACATGTCACTCACTTCCCACAATGCTAGCTTTGACCCTAAAGCCGTAACTAGCTCCTTTAGCACCCGAGGCAAGAACAGAAACTTGTGCCCCCCACTATATCGATACAAAGGCTATTTTAAGGAAAGTAGATAGATACACAACAAGATATTAGAACTGCAGAGAGTTAAAACAAAATACACAGTAAAACAAGTTTCCCCAAACTTTATTTATTCAGATTTTGACACTGAGGGTGGGTACTCCCATCGATATATACTGAGCATGATGGTGGGCAGACTAGATGGACGGAATGGTTCTTATTTGCCGTCACTTTCTATGTTTCTCTCTTTGTCCCCAGCTTGTCAGTGCCATCTTTGCCTTTAAGCAAAAGCTTAAAAAGAAGCTGCTGAAAGAGGGGGTAAAGCTGTAACTAGCTCCTTTAGCACCCGAGGCAAGAACAGAAACTTGTGCCCCCCACTATATCGATACAAAGGCCATTTTAAGGAAAGTAGATAGATACACAACAAGGAAATCCATGATATTAGAACTGCAGAGAGTTAAAAAAAAATACATAGTAAAACAAGTTTCCCCAAACTTTATTAATTCAGATTTTGACACTGAGGGTGGGTACTCCCATCGATATATACTGAGCATGATGGTGGTACAATATAACTCCCATCAATATATATATATATATATATATATATATATATATATATATATATATATATATATTACTGAGCCTGGCAGTGGTATACCACAACAGTATAACTCCTATTATTATATAGTGATCCAGACACTGAGAGTGATACAGTGTATTTCTTATTACAGCAAGACAGACACAGCCGGTGGTACCTCTCCCATATCTCCCATCACATTGTGCTAGACACTTACGGTAGTACAGCATAACTCCCAATCACATCAGTATATAAGTAACACTTTTTAATGTTATGTGCTGAAGGGTTAGCCCATCAGAATGCACAATTAAAAATTTGAACATTGATCCATCACAGATTAACAAATTAAATTTTTATGGTATAAACAAAGTTAGAATAAAAAAAAACAGAAAACTACTAGTGCGATTAACTGAAAACACAGCACCCAGATTGCGCACGTAGAACTTGCCCTGGCACCCAGATTGCACACATAGAACTTCCCCTACCCGCCAGGCTGCACCCTGAAGACTTGCCTCAGCACCCAGATTGCACTTATAGTACTTGCCGCAGCACCCAGATCACACTCAGGCCCCAGCACCCAGGCTGCATGCGCAGGGCATGTCCCAGCACCCAGGCTGCATGCGCAGGGCATGTCCCAGCACCCAGGCTGCATGCGCAGGGCATGTCCCAGCACCCATGCTGCATGCGCAGGGCATGTCCCAGCACCCAGGCTGCATGCGCAGGGCATGTCCCAGCAGCCAGGCTGCATACGCAGGGCATGTCCCAGCACCCAGGCTGCATGCGCAGGGCATGTCCCAGAAGCTAGATTGCACACATGGGAACTTTCTCCTCTCCATTATATTTATATATATATGTGTATCTTTGTATATTTCACTATTCTTACTATCTCCCTTTCTCTCTATCTACCCCCTCCATTCAGTTACCCTGCTGAAGTCTTACAGTGGGTCTCGCTGCCCAATCGCAGTGTATATCCATCCTTGCGCTCCCACCACCCCAGTCAGGGCAGCGCCAAGGTGGGAGGCGGCAGCGAACGGAGGTGAGCGGGGTCGACGAACGGTTGCTGAAAACTGTGCCCCCCTCTCTCCTCCCCTTCCTGCCCTAATTGGTGGTCAGGGGCGTACCTGCCGGCAGCAGCCTGCTCCCGCTGCCCGCCTCCGGTGGGGAAGGCCCCGGCAAACGACGGGCTGTCTGTCCATTTATCCGCGGCGTACTCCGCGGGCTTTGTCCTCCGGAGCTCCCCTCCTCGTGTCCTCGCGTGGAGCGAGGTTCGCGGGTGCCGTGGAAAACCACCCCCCTCTTCCCTCTTCAGTGGGGAAAGACAGAGTGGACGGAACAGACGCTTTATATACAGGAGGGGCGGTGCTCCCAGCACCGGCTCCCTCACCTAACATTATGAGGGGTTGTACAATGGGCGGATCTGCAGGCGTGATGCATGAGGTCACGCCTGAGATCCCTATAAAACACCTGAACACCATCATGTCCGTGCTCTGATATTCTGAGATGTTCTTTGCCCTACAGAGTGTCTTCAGTTCTGTGCTGCTGTCCCTATTGTGACCTAGTTACCTTTCCTATTTGATTGTTCCCTGAACTTGACCTTCCTGAACTTGACCTTGGATTACCTACTGACCGTGCTTGTTGATTGCTGCCTGAACTTTGACCTTGGTTTACCTACTGACTGGATTTCTAGTCACCCCTGCATATTGGGCTCCTCCTCCTTTAACACCACTGGTACAAGACGGTGCCTGTCATTGGTATGGCTATATGCAAACAATTGTGATCTTCGGAATATAGCTCAGTGACAGAAGAGCAAAGTCTTCTGGCATTCTTGTAATTACATATCTTAAACTCAAAAAGAGATTATCCGTGTACTTCCCCTATCTTTCCCCAATTGCGAATTGGCTCAATACCTTAACTTTCTTTGTTGCAAGTATAGCTGTCCATACTGGAATCTCTTCTGATTCGTCAATGCTTGTATCGTGGAAGTAGTGGTCAGTTTCCAAAGTGGATCTCGCCTTCATTCTCCTGATCGAGGTGGTAGACTCTTGGTTCTGGCAGGAACACATAGGGCACTATTGAGCTCTCCTGTGCAGAATATAGCTGGGTGGTAAAGAACGGAGAAAATGGATATGTGAGATTCTGCAGTCAAATTTAAATGGCCTCACGGCTATCCTATGCATTAAGGTCCATATGATGGCTGGAGTGTCCCCTTAAGAACTGTATTTTTTTTCCTCTTTTTTTCAAACCAACAACATATATGTAACTAAAAAGTACAGTTGTGCTTTGTTTGCCTTTTATGAGGAATCAACAGTGGGCTTTTTTTATACATCTATCATTTAACAGGTGCTGTTTTGATTCTACTCTTCTAGCATACGTTCACTTTCTATATGTCCTTTACAGCTTTAGTTTATTTTCTATCATACTCTCCAGTTAGTTAATTGCATATTTTTTTCAGGCCTGTGTCACAAGGATGTTGTGTTACAGGAAGTAACTGTCACTGTTCTGCATCGTGGCACTCTTTCCGTGTGCAGATGTCTGGCACAACATTAAAGCATATGTAATGACATTTTTTTATAAAAGAAAACCAGAGCTAGGCATATTTTGTGTGAAACAGAATGCTAAATGAGAAAGTGCTAGTTTTATAGATGACCCTTAGACATTTTCAGTTAGATAAGTAAATGTTGATTTTAATGTGTGTTAAAGAATAAAAGGTAGTTTGCTGTGAATAATATAATATCTAAAGATCAGTGATGATTTAAAACAATGGTACAGATATATAGCTTTGAATATAAACAGTGGTGAAGAGTTCAACCCATTGATCTTCTGTATTGCGTTGGACTTCAGTAGGACAATAAAACATTGTTAAATTGATTTTTTTGGTCATGCAACACCAAACATCTGGGCTGGATACACCACCTGATCTATCAAGTCCTGTCTGGAGTGTTCTGTGGTAAGGTGTTAAGTAATTCTTCTACCTTCCCTGGACTTTACTTATAAGTGATTTTAAATATTTAGTTATTTTTTAACACCTGAGAATTAAAGATAAGTGTGTAAGATTAATTTACACTAACTAATGTTATTTAGTTTCTTTAAATAAATCCACAAGAAGTGACGGCTGTATTGTTTCAGGTAAAGGAGTGGTGAGACTTGTGGGGTCAGGCTACGCTTTATTAAGTGCTAGGCTTTATTAAGATTGTATTTATTCAGTTGTTTTCATTGTGCATCTTATTTTGAGGTTACCAATCATACTAACCATTTATTACCACATGCTGATCACTACAAAACACACTGTCCATCCTTAACCACACTGAGCAGGTTTCCGACTCCTGGATCAGACTTGTAAAAGCACCCCCTCTCTCGTGCTGGAAAAAGTGATCTGTGACCCAGGTAAACACAACTGGCTCTGCTATTGCCCTTATAGCAGATTTTAACCCCATTCATCAGCATAATCCACCAGGCCGTATGTTGTATAAGCCTGCTTTAGATGGATATATGGGCTTCTTTGATATATATTGTTTGCCCATGGCAAAAATTGATTGGAGAGTTTTTGTACTTGGAGTACATGACATGTTTACTTTGAGAACCAGGATGTATCTAGCCTTGCATGATATTATTTTTCTCTGTTTGTATACCTGTCAATTATCTTACATTTGATGGCTGATAGATGCACTTTACAGAACTCTTAGAAGTATTTTCTGCCTCAGGCTTACATTTAAATCTGTTGTGGTCTGGTGCATTTCCTTTTTGTAAACTGTCACCACTGAGAGATGGTTTTACTGCTGGTTTGTCATTGTGTGGCAGTTACTTTACTGAGTATATGTGGAAATGTTTAGAACAAAAAATCAGAATGCAGTTATATTACAAAATTCTATATTATTACTGAACATATTTTGTTTATAGAGGTTGCTGTAGTAAACAGATCTTAAAGCAGATATGTATTCAACTTGCAAGGGGAGCTCAGAGTTGGAGAGACCCTCTTGGAAACGTTTTTTTTTTTAACCCCTTAACATCCATTGACTGGTCATGCAAAAAACGGTCACTTAACGACCTATGACGTGCCTGACACGTCATTTCATTAAAATAAGCTTAGAGGCATGTCGAGGCATTAGATGTCGAGGCATTCTGCAACAATGAGATCGGCATCAGGGTCCGTGTCTGGCCCCTCCCTGGGGTGTCAACATCCGCCATACACTGTATGGAGGCGGACGCCCATTTTAAAAGAGTTTAGGAGGCGATCGTTGATCACGAGGCATTCAGTGACACTGAATACTCGCCCCAGGACACCCTGTGACCGCTCCGCCACTGCAAGTTACTTATTATGATGAGCTATTAAGTGCTAAAATTAGTGCTGTATCTTCCCAAAAATCTTGACATGGAAAGAGTTAAAGTAAAAGGATTTCAAATACCCAAGGGGTTTCAATTTTTTTTAAAAAAATGAGTGGTTTGATGGGGTAAATTGGAGTGGCTGGGTTCAAAGATAGGACATAGGCACAGACTGACCAAAATGGGGGGAAAAAGCACACATCCCAAATGTGGCCTTTTAGCCTCCAAATACCAGACAAACCCAATGCGTGGGTGGTATCACTGTACTCGGGAGGTGTTGCTGAAGACATATCGGGGTGTTGTTTGATAGTGATGTATACCTGGAGCTATAAATTTATACCCAAAGTACAATTTGTATGAAAAAAAATAAAAACAAAAATACTACCACAAACTTTGGCAAAGGCTGGTGGTAGAATCTCATGCATGGAAAGGTTTAAAGTACTAGCATTTGAAATACCTTGGGGTGTCTAGTTTTCAAAAATATATGGTTTGAAGGGGTACATTGAATTAGCCGGCTTCAAAGATGGCCCTATTATGACATGTAAAAGTTCCAAGTTAAAAAATGTGCACTTCCTAAATGTGGCGTTTTACCTCCCAAACAACCTGTCAAACCCATACATGGGGGCTATCACTGTACTCAGGAGATGTTGCTCAATACATATTGGGGTGTTGTTTGATAGTGATATATACCAGGAGCTGTAAATCCATACCTGAAGCGTAATTTTAGTGATAAAAAAAACAACACACAAAATAGCAGAATTGCAGAAAAAAAAGCAAAGAAACATTGGGTATTTCTAAACTCAGGACAAATAATAGAATCTATTTAGCAGGTTTTTTCATTAGCTTTTTTGGATGAGTAAAAGATTTTTCGGGTAAATGTCAGAAAATGTGTATTTTTTTCAATTCTTCATCATCTATTATCAAAATTTTTTTATGGGAAATTACATAATATGATCAAAATAATGGTATCAAGAAAGCCCTTGTCCTGAAAAAACAATATATAACAATATATATTTTATAATATATAAATGAGTGAGGAGAAAATGACATCTAAACATGAGCACCACAAAAGTGTTAAAACTGCCTTGGTCCCAAAGATAAAGGTTAAAAAATAGCCTGGTCCTTAAGGTGTTAAAGGACGCTGCTATCTCTTGCAGTGGCGCTTGTGACAGCTCTCTGAAGAGGTCACAGTGCGTCATGGGGTGGGTTTTCAGTGTTGCTGAATGCCTCACTATCATAGCGTTTCAATGACACAGTTTAAGCTTAGGTGAGCTAAGCTCTTTTAAACCCTTCAATCTCCTATGGACATACCGGTATGTCCAAAAAACGCATCCCAAGAATCCACTATGGATGTACCGGTACGTCCCGGTACATCCCTGCCACTGCACGGAAGATCAGGCTGTTTGACAGCCTGGACTCCCCCCTGATAGCAGAAGCCAGCATCGTATGGAACAGCTTCCGGCATGAAATCCGGAAAACTGTTACATTTTTAAATTGTGATCGCACCTTCAGGCCTTCCCTTCCGGGTTGAGTCACTGCTGACATCACCTGGAAGGTCATCTGAGGACAGGATATCCCCTGCAGGGATATCCGGTCGCTCTGATTAGGCACAGACACTGTGATCTCTATGAAAGTCTATGCAAAAAAAATTACATCCCATTGCCCTAACACAACATCTACCCAGTATAACCTTTCTGCCCCCGTTCACAACCCCCAAACCCATTAAGCCATAAGCATAAAAATTCTATGAATAATGTACACCTTATAGTATGTTCCCTATAAATCCTGGGAAAATCTATGTAAATTGGGTATTTCTGAAATCAGGACACCTGAATTGATAAACTTGGAGGGGCTTTTCTATCACTTTACCTAATTTGAGGATTCAGAGGGAAAATTAAAAAAAATTTCCCTAGTTTTTACTACATTTCTCATTCTAAATTTTCGGCTAATCATCTAACTATGGTATGAAAAGAAAGCTCTATCTCTCCTTGAAAAAAAACAATATATAGTTTACATGGGTACACTGTTCACAAGAAAAGAGAATAATCCATGAAACCGACATAGCGCAAAAAGGGCAAAATTGCTCCGGGACTTGAGGTACCAAAAACCCCTGGGATTGAAGGGGTTAAATGAGGCATCTGTTGCCATACCATATAAGGCGGCCGTGTGCCCTGCCTGAGGCCTATCCAGCCGCATGGCCCCAACCGAGGGTTATCCAGCCGTGCAGCCTGTGCTATCTGACTGGCCCAGTTGCAGTCTTGCCAAGATGCATCCGTTTTTGCTTGGTTCTATCTGTGTTTTCTGATTACTGATCATACATTGTGGGATACAGACAGAGTCCTAGGTATCCCCTGCATCTTGGCTCCTCCCTGACTTCCTTACTCGTTTAACTCGCTTACCGTGGCACTTCCCTCCAGATCTCACTCTGTCCTGAAACTCTGGATCTTCTGTTAAAAACTTTGTCCACAAACAGCTTGCCAGTGCCACCGTTGCCCACAAACAGCTTGCCAGCGACATTGTTGCCCACAAACAGCTTGATTCTGGATCTTTCTCCCCAAATATTTTAACAGTGATATCTCTGGCACGCAATGGGTGTCATGTTACGCCACAGGTGATGTGATTATCAGATAATTTATACTAGATATATGCATTTATGCATTTGTAAAATACAGTAGTGCATGCCTATGGATAAGCACTAAGTTTAGTACGAACCACGTTAGGTGTTTATTTTCATGAGAGCGATATAACTATGCTGACGACTTAGAAATAATTATTTTTGCACATTGAGGAGTTTGTACCTTTTATTTGCAATGCCTTGTTCTCTCCGCGTAACAGCAACTAGCTGGCTGCCTCAATTCTTCTTCAGGCAGGTGTAAAGTGGCTTCCTAGTCCGCCTAGGATACAGCACTGTATACATGTGATAATCAGGTGTATGCATATTTTTGGTCATACTGTGTATTTTATGCATTGAAGTGCATATGGTCTGTCTGCATTCCATTTTCAAAAGCTAATATAAGTGTGATGGTCAAGTGGCCACATACTTTGGTCATATAGTGTAAATAGCTGTAAGAACAAAATATGTATTACATATGTTGAAAGGTAATTTGCATATTTATTTTTATGCAGATTTTAAAGAAGTCGTGCACAGAAATCTTGTACGTTGAGCCATCATCTGTCTGTGTTGGTGGTAAGTGTTATTTATTTTCATTATCTGTGCCTTGACTATAACTCATATTGACTTTTTTTCAACTGAATATATTGTATTGTGCAAGCAAAGAATGAAACCAACCTTCCTTGTCCGGGCCATTCTGCCTTACAGCCAAATACATATTCATAGAAGTTTTTATGGAAAGGATGTTGATATGAAAAAATAAATAAAAATGATTGAGGGTAACTATACTTAGTTTATTCAGTTCAACAGTTGATCAAAAATGTATGTATTTTATCTTTTGGTCTCTATTCCAATCATCCTACAGTGACATTTTCATGTTACTCTGCAGTCCAATACCTTTTTCTGGTTTATAGACTGGTTTCCCCTTCTGAAAATATTTGTAATCAGAGTGCTGGATCATCCCACATAAGAAAAAAAAAATGAACTGAATGGGAAAAAGACAAGATAATGCAAACTGCATGTAGTATAATGCATATGGTAAACCCCCAATATTTTAAAAAAATATATCTATATAGAGAATAATGTCTGAATGGACAATAAAGTCTATATACTTTATACATATACCGATTGCCTACCTGGATGATTAAAACACAATACCCTCTCTCACAGTATAGCTTGATGAAATGATGAGGGAATGTTACCCGTGGAAACCCATTTTATAGCACTTGTCACCAGTGACATATTCATACTGGCTCCTGTGCATAGTGGCTTTTGCTCCATCCTATGAAGGCTCCAGCTGCTTGGCTCATTTCTTCGTAGTGTAAATAAGCAAGAAGAGGCAATCAGAGAACACTTTTGTAACTGGTTCATTGAGCAGTGACTTTGTTTGCCTTGTTTTGATGCAATATTTTCTTTTAAGAAGGATTTAACTGTGTAGCCCAGGACTTAAAATGCCTAAACATTAGTAGGATTGGTAAATAAAAAGTTATGCTTGGAAAATAAATACATGTTATATTTTCTTAATTCTTGTTTTATATCCATACATTTGATTTTATTTTCTATAGAGGAATTCCAAGTCGTCTTAAGAGGAAATGGATTTTTACTTAGCCGAAATGTAAATGAAGTCACCTGTTCTTTCCTTCTGAATAACACAAAAATAAGTAAGTGTCTAATAAACTACTTGGTCGGGAGTAATGCTATATATGCAGAGGTTCACAAGCCAGAATTGGTTTTCTAATTTCCCCAGCCTCCTACAAGATCTTTTTTTTAATAGGGATTGAGTTTAATCTCAGTATAATATAGCACGTCCCATAAATATTTTCTTAGCACTGTTCTGTCAGTATATATGTTATATACCGTATTGGCTCGGATATAGGCCGCCCCCGTATATAGGCCGCACCCTAAAAGTTTGGTGCTTTTTTAAAGAAAACGTTTTTTTTCTTTAAAAAAGCACCAAAAAAAACATGCTGCCACTCTGTCCCCCCCCCCCGAGATATGCTACCACTGTCCTCCCTCCCGAGATATGCTACCACTGTCCTCCCTCCCCGAGATATGCTACCACTGTCCTCCCTCCCCGAGATATGCTACCCCCGAGATACGCTGCCACTGTCCTCCCTCCCCGAGATATGCTGCCGCTGTCCTCCCTCCCCGCGATACGCTGCCGCTGTCCTCCCTCCCCGCGATACGCTGCCGCTGTCCTCCCTCCCCGAGATCCGCTGCCGCTGTCCTCCCTCACCGCGATCCGCTGCCGCTGTCCTCCCTCCCCGCGATCCGCTGCCGCTGTCCTCCCTCCCCGCGATCCGCTGCCGCTGTCCTCCCTCCCCGCGATACGCTGCCGCTGTCCTCCCTCCCCGCGATCCGCTGCCGCTGTCCTCCTCTGCCCCCCCCTCCTCGACTTACCGGAGCAGACTCCCGGGTGTCTTGCGGGGCCGGCGAGGGACATCTACGCAATACGCGTATGCAATTTCCGGTACCGGAAGTTGCATGCGCGTATTGCGTAAATGTCTCCCGCCGGCCCCGCAAGACACCCGGGAGTCTGCTCCGGTAAGTCGGGGGTGGGCAGAGGTAAAACGCTTAGATAACCTCCCGTGCCGGCACCCCCCCCCCGTGGGAAGTGCTGGCAGGGGAGGCTGTCTGAGCGTATCGGGGAGAAGGATGCAGGTCCCCTGCACCGCTGCAGGGGATCTGTATCTTAACCCCGCTGCCTGCCCGGCGCCCGGGACTGCATGTCCCGGGCGTCGGGCGCTAGAGCCCGAATATAGGCCGCACCCCCACTTTAAAAACTTAAAGTGGGGGAAAAAAGTGTGGCCTATATTCGAGCCAATACGGTACCGGAACTTACCTGGGAACTTCTGAGCTCCAGCTACCCAGAGCCTTCCCTTGCGGGATGTGGCCATGACTGCCCGCTGACATCAGTGGAAAAAACCCCCATTTAAAGGGCAAATGGACAGGGAGCTGGGTGTGTCAAGACCCTGCGATCCGGAGGATTCGGGTGTTGACCCAGAGAACTGGTGTGCATTGCCTGTCTCTAATTGGGATAATATAGATCAGTTGTTGTTGCTATGTCAGGCATATTGATCAGAACACTGTAGATGGTCTCACATTTATTTTTAGCCTTTTACCCTAGGTAAAGGGATGTGGATCTTAAGCTACTACCATAAAACTCCACCATTTTTTGCCAAAACATACAAACTAAGACCCAAACAGCCAGATTTTGCACCCTTTGTTCACTCATATCATAAAACTACATTTTCAGTTTTCAAGTAGGACCCTCTTTACCTTACCTTATGTGTAATGCAATATGTAAAGTACTGCATAAATTGTTGGCACTATTCAAAGCACATTGCTTGCTTGTTACAGCCAAGATGAGAAGCCTGAGATATGACAGCTGATTTACTGCAATATCATAATAATAATAGAGCTAAAGAAACAAACTCACATTAACCCCTTTCGTGACAATGGCTGATTTTATTTTTTGTACCCTTCGTGACAAAGGCTGTTAACATTTCTACGGTCCTCATGTTTAGCTGTAATTTTCTTCTTTCCCATTTACTGAACCCACACAAGGTATACCGTATCTGCCCGATTATAAGACAACCCCCCAAAATTTGAATATTAATTTAGGAAAAAAAGAGAGCCTGAATATAAGACTACCATATAGGAAAACTGTTTTACTAGTAAATATTAACTCACATGTAAACCATTTTTCATATTTAAAAACTATGATTGAGAAAAATTTTGTTTTTATTTCCTTTTATTTGCCAACCTTCCCCCAGTTATGCACATCAGCCCCCCAGAAATGCCTTATACCCCTTATATGCCACTCTGCCCCCAAAGAAATGCCTTATACCCCCTATATGCCACTTTGCCGCCAGAAATGCCTTATACCCCCTATATGCCCCTTTGCCTGCCAGATATGCTTCTTGACCCCCATATTTGCCACTCTGCCCCAGATATGTCTTATACCCCCTATATGACACTCTGCCTCCTAGATATAACTTTTAACCTGCTATATGCCTTCTCTGCCTCCCTAATATTCCTTTTAACCCCCTACATTCCACTCTGCCTCCCTGATATTTATTTTAACCCCTATATGCCACTCTGCCTCTAGAAAGCTCTTAGACCCCCCCATATGCCACTCTTACCCTCCCCGGACTTACCGGTGCTTCCCTAGACTTCTCCTAGTGCTTCAGATTTCTTGGTGTCCAGTGGGGGCAGCCGGTGGAGTTCTGCACAATGCGCACAGACATCCTATGAATGAGTAACGGAAAGGTTGTGTGACGCCGGCGCTCAGTCATAGAAGCCCCGGTAGAAGTGTCAGCAGCAGCGGAGGTTGTCTGTGCGCATCGCAGAGACCTATACCGGCTGGCAGAGAGGAGGATCCAGGTCCCCTGCAGCGCTGCAGTGGATTTGGGTCTTAGTCTTGTAGTCAGACCTCTATTTCAGGTCTGATTATAAGACGGCCTCGAAAATAAGACGATGGTTATTTTTCAGAGCATTTGCTCTGAGAAAAACCTTGTCTTATAATTAAGCAAATACGGTATATTGTTTTTGACAAGACGGGCTTTCTTTAGATGTCGTTATATTGATTGTATCATATAACTTACTATCAAAAAGTATAAAATAGGGTGAAAAAATTAGAAAAAGGGACTTCTGACTGCTAAATAGATTCTACTATTTGTCCTGAGTTTAGAAATACCCCATTTTATTTATTTATTATTTGCTATTTTCTGCACGTTATAGGGCAACAATTACAAGTAGCATTTTGCTATTTCAAAACCATTTTTTCCAAATATGGTAATTCTGCCCTCATATGCTATTTGGAAGATCTTTGAATCTGTCCAATGCAATTTACCCCATCAAACCCTACATTTTTGAAAACAAGACACCCCAAGGTATTTCAAATGCTAGTATTTTAACACTACACTAATACACTTATCCCACCACCGGTCTTTGTCAAACTTTGTGGTAGAAATTTTTTTGTGTTTTTTTTCCCACACACATTTAACTTCAGGTGTGAATTTACAGCTCCTGGCATATATGCCACTGTCAAACACTCCAATATGTGTTCAGCAGGATCTCCTGAGTACAGTGATATCCCCCATGCATGGGTTGGTCAGGTTGTTTGGAGACTAAAAGGCCACATTTGAGAAGTGCGCATTTTTCAAATTGGAATTCTGCCCACATATCCTATTTGGGATATCTTTGTAGCCGGTCATTTCAATTTACCCCATCAAGTCATATATTTTTGAAAACTAGACACACATGTACACATGTACACATTTTACTACAAGCCTTCAAAGTTTGCAGTAGTATTTCTACATTAGGTATGAATTTACAGTTCCTTGTATATGTCGCTGTCAAACAACACCTTAATATGTGTTCAGCAGCATCTTCTGAGTACGGTGATATCCCCCATGCATGTGTTTGTTGGGTTGTTTGGGGGCTAAAAGGCCGCATTTGGGACATGTGTATTTTTCAAGTTGGAAATTTGACATGTGGTCATCCTGCCCCCTGTGTTAACTGGGATATTGTTGATCCCGGTCAATTCAATTTAAAAAGTAGACACCCCATGGGCGTTTAACATGACAGTATTTTAACTTTTTGGATGCGAGAATTGTTTGTGAAGATAAAGCGCAATTTATTTTTTTTAATTGTTTTACAATGTAAAAAAAAACAAAAAAACAGCGGAGAATTATTTGTACATTTTTTTCCCAATTTATTTTACTAATGACTTGCATGGTTGAATGCAGTACCTGTATTCGACCTGCAAGGGGAGCCAGAGTTCTCACCAGGGTGTGGAAACTTGTTTGTTTATTTTTTTAAGAAGGGAGCCATCTTGCAAGAGGCAAAATTTCTCACGGTGGCGCTCGTCACCGCTTTCCAGAGTGGTCAAAGTGCGTCCTTAAAAGCTTAGGACTCTTAAAGTGGAGCGTCCGCCGCCATACAGTATATAGCGGGCGTTGATGTCCCAGGCAGGGCCCACATATGGCCCCTGATGCCGATCTTGATGTTGCTGTATGCCTTGACATTGAGGCATTCCAGCAACACAGTTTAAGCGAAGAAAACGTTAGTAGATCACTTTCTAAGCTTGTTCAATGCCATGAGGTGCCAGGCACATCATTGGTTGTTAAGTGACTGCTTTTATGTGATGTGCCTAGCATGTCATTGGTCCTTAAGGAGTTAAGTATATATATATATATATATATATATATATATATATATATATATATATGTAGCTCTGTGGACTTTTCCCTCACACCTATTCAGTCATGTGATCTGTTGCTTTTCTAACATAACTAATCTTTTTTATTGGTTTTTTTTCTAGATGAAAAACCACTCACAGTGCAGGCCCAATATATGATCTGTCCAATCAAAGTACTCCATGAAGCTGGACAGTGAGTATAAACTATAAGAACAAAAGGTTACAAGTAAAAAAGATAATTGTATAGCATTTGAAGTTGACTATGTATTATGGAGGTCCAGTTCAGCCATAAAACATTCTCTCACTCATTCACACAATTCATCCAAACACTAATTCATTCATTCTCTCACTCATTCTCACTCTTTATTTCAATATTCTTACTACCCTTATTCTCTACCTCTCTCTCCCCCCTTTCTCACTTTCTATCCCCTCTCCCTCCCTTCTCACTTTCTATCCCCTCTCCCTCCCATCTCACTTTCTATCCCCTCTCTATGACGTCATATCCCAGCGCTCAGCATGACATGCCGGCACCACGACCGAGCTGGAGGCCACACGGAGGAGACCGCCGAGCGGTCGGCGCCCCTCTCTCTCTTATCAAAGACACATGCAATGCCTGCATGCATACATAAATACGTACCAATATGTACCAATTCTATTTGCTGTGACTATCCCAGTGAATATAATGATCATTATTACTGACAATACCAACTCAGGCTTGTATCCGTGAACAAAAGTATGTATACTGCACACAGAAAAGCAGAATCCCAGAAAGTGGTCAGATTTCTCTAGAGATTATCAGACAGACGCACACCTTTTGACAGGAAGCATTCTCTGCCTAAACTCCAGACAGAAAGTAACTTTCCCTGAAGCTCTCTGCCTCTGTTCTGATACACGTGGAAATGGACAGCTTTAGATAGGTCCCTGGGATGTCTGGGCCCTGGCCAACTGCTCCTTTAGCCGTGTAAAGATGGCCCAATGTATAGTGAGGGCCATGTGTTTAAAATCCTCAACTCTTCTGCAAATTCTTTAGTAAATATCTACTGTATGTCTCTACTAAACTGATTTTTTTTCAACATAACATACCTGAATTCTAAGAATACATTACTGCAGCAGCCATCTGCAACTAAATAACTTGCTTGCTTTTAGGTCATAATATTACAATTTTCCAGCTGTTCAGAATATTCAGGTATATTAAGCCATAGCCATACTATTGAATCACACATGCTGAAAGAGATTATATTCCACATAGACTTGTGCATTGGGTTAAAATGCTGCCATTACTGGATGTTAGGGTGTTACTTCAAAAAATTTCAACAAATCTGTTTTGCAAATCATGATTATTGTGTTACAATACAAGATAGGATGAAAGTGCCCAAGAAAAGTATAAAAATAAAGTAAATATCTGTCACAAAAGTAATGTTAAGTGTGTCTCCCTAATTAACTCTTGGCTAAGAGATAGAAACACATTTAGCAGCTAGTTAGTGCATGTTGAAAATAAACACATCTGGTGCTGCGATAAGCTTGCATCTTCATGTGTGGGTGACAGATGTGGTGATCACTTAACCTGCTCCCCGCTTTTAAATAATTAACAACACACCAGAGAAGCTCTGCTAAACAGCCAGCTGAAGATCCTCAGAGTGCACTAACCAGCGGTATATTTTTGCTAAAGAAAACATTTTGAAAAGTATTTCAGACTCAACCATCAAATACCTGTTTTCTATTATTTATGATACAATGCTTCGGTCGTTGCCCCTCTTTGGCCCCTTTGATTAGTGGACAATTATACACATTGTTACTGAGCTGTTATATTAAAAAAAACAATATATGAAAGATGGGGTTCATTGTTTTTAGTTGAAAGTTGAAATGTTTCAAATCATTATTCCTTTTTCTGGTAAAAATACATTTCAAAACCACTGTGCGGTTTTCTTTTTTAAAACAATTCTAGTTTTTGCATAAATACAGTGTTTTGCTGCATTTTTACCATTTGCATGTTTCCTACTCTGTTATCTTAGCCTACTCTATAGATGATAATAATAATAATAATAATAATAATGTAATAATAATCTAATGTAGACAAACAGCCTGACTTGTATCACTGACTGTGGTAAATAATAGAATGGCTTATTGTTAATCACCTAACTGCACGCTCTGATTAATGAAGGCCTAAAGAGCAACAGACTTCATTAGTAGGGAAACCTGGAGTCACTGTATATAGCACTACTGTATATTTTATGCATAAGGAGAAAAATATTTTTTTCATGGGAAAATTAAAAATAAATATTATAAATGATATTGATATATAATGATATTATGACCAAAAATACGTAGACACCTGACTGTCACACATATGCAAGCGTGTTGGACATGCCTTTCTAAAACCATTGATATGCAACACACACACACACACACACACACACACTTTTGCAGCTAAAACAGACACCGCTCTTCTGAGGAGGCTTCCCACAAGTGTGTATGTGGGAATTTGTGCCCATTCAACTAAACGACCATTTGTGAGGCACTAATATTGGATGAGAAGGCTTGGCTCAAAACAGAAATTTCAATTCATCCCAATGATGTTCAGTGGGGTTAAGGCCATAGAGTACAGTGAACTCATTGTCATGTTCAAGATGTGATGTCAGCAACAATACTCAGCTAGGCTGTCACGTTTAAACGATGCTCAATTGGTACTAGGGGGCCCAAAGTGTGCCAAGAAAATGTTCCCCCGCCGCACTTACCTCCTTCCCGCACCGCGTCCTCCCCTCCACATGGGCTGCCGACATGATGGTGCGCGGAAAGGGGTCCGGCGTGGTCAGCCCGCTTGGTCAGTCCCTCCAGTCGATGACGGTGCCGTGGCCTTTCACCCCACACCACGGTCCGTGGGTCGCTTGGAGCACGAGTGGGGGGCGTCCAGACAGAGATGGAGGAATACCCTCAGTCTCTCACAGGCCCCTTAGGTGTGTGCACAAGATGGCCTCTTAAAGGGACAATAGGCAGGATATTCCAGATGGGGTAATTAGGTTCAATTATGACATCAGAGGAGTGTGCACCTCTCTCTTCCCTATAAAACTGAGTCTCTACCCTACCCAAATTGCTCAGATGTACTGTGCCCTTACTATGGTGATATACTATACTGCCTATTTCTATCTGCTTGGATTCTGACCCTTTGCTTGACTTTCATTTGTGAACCTACGCTGCCTGAACTGACCTCTGCTATTCCTGACCACTAATTCACTCTATCCTTACGGTACCTCGCCGCTGGCTTTTTCCTATGTATCCAGCTTTGCATTCAGGGCTCCATCTACTAAACCCTGACACCCCCACACCATTACACCTCCACTACCAGCCTGAACCATTGATACAAGGCAGGATGGATCCATGTTTTCATGTTTACACCAAAGTCTGATCCTGCCATCTGAATGGCACAGCTGGAATTAGACCAGGCAATGTTCTTCGTCTTCATTGTCCAATTTTGGTGAGCCTGTGCGAATTGTAGCCTCAGTTTCCTGGCACCCGGTGTGGTCTTCTGCTGCTGTAGCCCATCTGCTTCAAGATTTGACATGCATTCAGAGATGGTATTCTGCATACCTTGCTTGTAAGGATTGGTTATTTGAGTTACTGTTGCCTTTCTGTCATCTCGAACCAGCCTGCCCATTCTCCTATGACTTCTGACATCAAAAAGTGTGTGAAAATCCTAGTAGATCAGCAGTTTCTGAAATACTCAAACCAACCTATCTGGCACCAACAACCATCCCATGTTCAAAGTCACTTAAATCCCCTTTCATCCCCATTCTAATGCTGGGTTTGAACTTCAGCAAGTTGTCTTGACCATGTCTCCATGCCTAAATGCATTGAGTTGCTGCCATGTGATTTGTCTTTTTGAAAGATGCAGACTTCTTCCTGTACCACTGGTTGAAGAAAGAAAAACTGGCAATTGGTCTTGGAGTTTGAGTCCATCTTCAACCTGAAAAGGTACAACTAGCTCATATTTGATAATACCAGCCCATACCAGTTCCCCTCCTCCACCTTGCTGTCATCTGAGGTGAAGTGGAGCTCTGTGCTGATCCAGCCACGGGCCTATACATCTGGACTGTCAAGAGTCACTCTCATCTCATCAGTCCATAAAACCTTTAAAAAATCTCAAAATACAAAAAAGTGAAGCGCAATATTCTAATTAAATATAAAAATTACACCTTCTGGTGAAGTGGTGCTGCAAAAACACAGGAACAAACTCCCCAAAATGTTCCAAATTAAATACAATCAAAACCACACAAGTGTCTGCGCACCCAAATAATAATAATAACACAAAAATAATATGTACAAAAATACCCTTCCAGCGAGAGTTCCCACACACAGTATCCAAAAGGTTCGTATATAAAAGGAAGAGAAAAAAGAAAGAAAAAAAATTATGGTGTAGTATATCGAAGTACGTTTTTAAAAAAACAGGCTTCAAACTTCGTAGCAGCGAAACCACAAAGAGACGCTGTCTTAGTCCTCTGATATACTTCCGTAATGCTACTCCTCCTCCCAATGTCGTCAACACGCACTACGCGTTTCGCTTATCGCTTCATCTGGTGCATGCACTTGACGCTCTGCCTACTGGTTTATAAAGCAGCCGGTCTATCCGAATTGGTGTAGGGCCGCTGAGGAAATCAAACAGCTGCTAATTTGTTTCAGGTGAGTATTCACTATGGTTCGTTTAATTTAACCCCTATGTATATGTCCTATATGCATATACAAATTCTCTTAAAAATATATATATAAATGACATACAATAAATGCATATAAAACCCCCACATAGGTTAATCCATATAGTTATATATACAGGGTTCTCAGGAATCATAAAATAAATATAAAATAGATACAAGTATACTTATGTTTATAAAATATAAATATTTAAAAATACATAGAAATAGAAATCCGACTATCGATATTCAAAAATTCCACCTCTCAACTCTACAATGTTCTGAATAAATATAAATAAATAGATAAGAATACATATTAAAAAAATTACACAATTCAAAATCACTGTTTAACCCATTAGGAGTCAAGGTCTTAAGTCTAAACATCCATTCCATCTCCTGTTGTCCCAACTTCTTAATAAAATCCTCCCCTCTCCAAAATTTACCAACCTGTGTTATGCCAATAAATTCAAGATCTTTTGGATCTTGGTTATGGTGGGTTAAAAAGTGAATAGGAACACTATGTTTATCGTGTCCATTTCTGATGTTTCTCTGATGTTCTTCTACTCTAGTGTGTAGGGCTCTCGTCGTGCGCCCCACATATTGTAGCCCACAGGGACAACTCAGTAAATATATCACGTTTTTACAGTGACAAGTAATTTGTTTTTTAATATTATATTTATAGTTTGTGCTATTTGATTTAAACTCGGTTATCTTATTGTTGCCCTTCTTTGCAGTTCTGCAGGCCAAACAAAGTCCACATTTGAAAAAACCATTAGTGTTAGTTAAAAAATTATCTTTATTAACTATTTGTTTTTTCTCCTTAAAGTAACTCTTCACCAATGTATCCTTTATTTTAGGTGCTCCCCTGAATACTATATTAGGGTGTTCCTCTAATATACCTCTTAAATCATGATCTTTTTTGGCATAACACAGGTTGGTAAATTTTGGAGAGGGGAGGATTTTATTAAGAAGTTGGGACAACAGGAAATGGAATGGATGTTTAGACTTAAGACCTTGACTCCTAATGGGTTAAACAGTGATTTTGAATTGTGTAATTTTTTGTAATATGTATTCTTATCTTTTTATTTATATTTATTCAGAACATTGTGGAGTTGAGAGGTGGAATTTTTGAATATCGATAGTCGGATTTCTATTTCTATGTATTTTTAAATATTTTATATTTTATAAACATAAGTATACTTGTATCTATTT
This sequence comes from Spea bombifrons, assembly GCF_027358695.1. NCBI lineage: Eukaryota > Metazoa > Chordata > Amphibia > Anura > Pelobatidae > Spea > Spea bombifrons. The sequence continues at coordinate 68,225,749 of NC_071087.1, forward strand.
TATATTTATTTTATGATTCCTGAGAACCCTGTATATATAACTATATGGATTAACCTATGTGGGGGTTTTAGATGCATTTATTGTATGTCATTTTTATATATATTTTTAAGAGAATTTGTATATGCATACAGGACATATACATAGGGGTTAAATTAAACGAACCATAGTGAATACTCACCTGAAACAAATTAGCAGCTGTTTGATTTCTTCAGCGCCCCTACACCAATTCGGATAGACCGGCTGCTTTATAAACCAGTAGGCAGAGCGTCAAGTGCATGCACCAGATGAAGCGATAAGCGAAACGCGTAGTGCGTGTTGACGACATTGGGAGGAGGAGTAGCATTACGGAAGTGTATCAGAGGACTAAGACGGCGTCTCTTTGTGGTAGCCCTGCTACGAAGTTTGAAGCCTGGACTCTGTGACATCCGAAACGGAGGACAACAAGTTTGCCTTTCTTTTATACATTAAAATTATCGTTTTTACCTACTCCCCTCCGCTGCCTACCTTCTTTATCTACAAGTACCAGTGTGGGATAAAGAAACTCCTAAGAAGACCATTACACTCTATGTAAGGGCATATTTATGTCCTTTAAATTGTAAAGGTCCGATCTGCTTAATAGCGTTTTTTTAAAAACGTACTTCGATATACTACACCATAATCTATTTTCTTTCTTTTTTCTCTTCCTTTTATATACGAACCTTTTGGATACTGTGTGTGGGAACTCTCGCTGGAAGGGTATTTTTGTACATATTATTTTTGTGTTGCACATATAATTTACTCCTTTAAAAAAATCTGTCTTCGGATATTTCTTGGCCTGGTCTTGACGTTTCAACTTATATGTCTTGTTCAGTGGTTGTCGGGGTTCAGCCTTCCGTACCGTGGCCGTTTCTCTGAGCACTGAATGCCTTGTACTTCTGGACACTCCAGGTAGTTGCAGTTCTGGAATATGACAGCACTGGAGGATGATGGGTTCATGGTAGCTTCATGTTTGATTGTTCTGAAATCTCTGGCAGTTACTTTGCGTCTTTTATTCTTAACATGTTTTTTGCGACCCTGTTGACTATTTGCAACAAAATGTTTGAAGGTTCTGGGATCTTGCCCCACTATCTTAGACGTTTTACAATTTTTGACCTTTCAGAGTCAGTTAAATCTTTTTCTGCCCTTTTTACCAGAGAAAAAGAAGCTACCTCATAATTATGCACACCTTGACATAGGGTGTTCATCTCCTTAGGCCACACCCTTCCCCATTACACAAATACACATCACCTGATGCTTAAATCCAATAAGCGTTCAAGTGTATACAGCTTGGAGTTGGAAAATATGCATAAAAATGATGATATGGTCAAAATACTCGCGTGCCTATTAATTGTGCACACAGTCTACATCATTTGTTATTAAGTGACAAGCTGTGGATTAAAACTTGAATTTAAAATGGAGTGAAAATAAGTGAAACTAAAAACTGCCCTTGACTGTGTGAATGTACTATGGAAGAACTTAGTGGAACTATTCCTTACATCCTTGGAATCCAGGGTGAAGAAGTAAAACTAATTTTTCATGCAGAAGGTTGTGTGATAATTATTAAGCCCCTTGCAAAGGAGGTGTACTTAATCCTTCATACTGCACTTGTGACAGATGGCAGAATGTTGCAAATGCCCTAATGACTATATTTACCAGGGTTGGCTTCCCCAGCAAGGTTCTATCTGACCAAGGGACCCAGTTCATATCAGTCCTTCTACCTGCAACTCTGTGGAATAAACATGATGACCTGTACCCACAATCATCCAAAGATGATAGCATAAGCAGGCAATTGAACTACCCCTGATCTCTTAGAGGCTAACAGGGCATCCAGCGATCCCAGTCTCTTTCATTTGATGATGTGATGTTCACAGCTTGTATGTTCATTTTGCAGTCAAACTCATTCAGACATTGCTGCCTGTGTAAGGCTATTACTCTGGTGACGTCTGGCTCATGTGTCGTGACTGGTGGTACTGTTCTTTGGGTGACCTTTCTCTGAGGAGCACCTTTTATTTTGGTAACTAGAGCAGCTACCTATCTTGTAGCCAGCTACAAGGAAGGCAGCAATGATGACCAGGAACATCCTAGTAGATCCTTGGTTCCAATTACACTGGTGGCAGAAGTGGGATCTAAACCTCCGCTTGGGACACCAACACAACACCTGAACTAACTTGACAGTTAGCCAAGTTAGGGGTCTGAGCCCTCAAGATCATGAATGTTGTGAGCAGAAATGGAGGAGAAAGGGCAAGGCAGGTAGATGGTCAAGAGAAACACCACAACTTTTGAATGTGAAGCAGCAGAGACACTTGCTGTCCTAAGCACTAATTAAACAATATTATATACTGACTGGGTTGGGTGGTTTGTCCATTTCCCAACATAATTATCAGCCTTCCTGTTTCAGCTTCTCTCAGTAGCTTCCTACTTCTCCACAAGAAGCAAAACAAAATCTGATCTTCTTATTGACAAGGTAGTACTCAACAGCACCTGCAATTAATTATCTTTTGCAGGTGAGATAAACCAGAGTATTGGAACTCTGGAACCGGACTCCTAACCTGCAGTCTCCCAGCTCCAAACTGTGGAGCACTCAGAGTGCTCCACCTCAAGGCCCAAGTACAATATCTGCTTTAAAGTAACACATTTCCCTGGGGTGATATTCTACATTACATTAACCACTAACCTTGCAGAATGTGGGGCAATACATAGAATCTATATGTCACAATCCCTTGTATAAAATCACCACCAGAGCCCTGTAATGTCAATTCCTCTAGATTGTAGGTATGCAAGCTGGCCCCTCTCTATGTAATGTATTAGTTTGTCTTAGTATGTCAGTTCTAGTTTAGTTTGAATATATATGTATTGCAAGAAGCACCGTGTAAACTGTTAGTGCTAAATAACTAAAGGATAATTATAATAAAAATTGCATGACATTCTACCTTTCCAAATTACAGACCTTAGGAGGTGAGTTTTTTTTCTTTTTATATACAGTACTGTGCAAACTTTTAGGTAGGTGTGAAAAAAATGCTTTTAAACATACACATGTTAATAGTTTATTTGCTTCAGTTAACAAACTGCAAAGTAAGCGAACAGACAACAAATCTAAATAAAATCAATATTTGATGTGAGCACCATTTGCCTTCAAAACAGCATCAATTCTTTTAGGTAAACCTGTTCATAATTTTTCAAGGAACTCAGCAGGTAGGTTGTTACAAACACCTTCGATGGCTAACCACAGTTCTGTGGATTTAGGCAGCCTGAGCTGCTTTTCTCTCTTCATGTAATCTCAGACAGACTTGATGTTGAGATTAAGGCTCCATTGGGGCTATACCATCACTTCCAGGACTCTGAAGATAGTTCTTCTTCTTATTATTATTAGATCTTGGTGATGTTGGTTGTATGTTTGGGGTCATTGTCATTCTGCAGAATAAATTTAGGGCCAATCAGATGCCTCAATGATTGTATTGCATGATGGATATGTATCTGCCTGTACTGCTCAGCATTGGGGAGACCATTGGTTCTGACTATGTTTCCAACTCCATTTGCAGAAATACAGCCCCAAATGGGGAGGTATTTTAGTGTGTAAACAAACACCAACAAGGACTTTTATGGCATTACATTCTAAAAACACAGAAATTAATATTTAGTTGATCCCCCCCTGTAGCAGCTTCCACTCTTCTTGGAAGGCTTTCTTCATGCTTTTGAAGTGTTTCTGTGGGAATTTGTGTCCATTCAACCCATAGAGCATTTGTGAGGTTGGGCATTTATGTTATACGAGAAGGCTTAACTTGCAATCTCTGTTCCAAAGGTGTTCAACGGCGTTGAGGTCAGGTCTCTGTGCTGGCCAGTCAAGTTCCTCCACACCAAACTCATGCACTGCTTTGTGCACTGGGGCACAGTCATGCTGGAATAGAAAAGAGTCTTCCCCAAACTGTTACCACAAAATTGGATGCATAGCATTGTCCAAAATGTGTGGCATGTGCCCTTAAGCATATGCTGAATGTGATGTCATCAAAGTTCCTGTTGGTGTAATGGTCAGATGTCCCAATACTTTTGTCCAATACTTTTGTGTTAGTGTAACTAACCGGGTATTTTTTTTTTAGGTGTCTGAGTATGTATGTTAGTGTGTGCATGTGTTTTAGTGTTTGTGTCTCTGTGTGCTAATGCTGAGTGTCTAGTTGTGTTAGTGTGTGCTATTCATTCCATCTCCCTCTCTTTCTGTATAATCAATAAGTACAATGCCTTGAGATATATTAACCTAGAGCAGCAATTACTGAACCTCTCTAATCATATATAAAATGTATATAGGAGGAACAAAAGATGTAGTCTCAAATAATAATTTTGTGTACTTCTCCACCACATGAAATTATAGATTAATTTAACATTAAGCGTTTGAGATTTTTACTGTTAGACACAACTAAGCTTGTGTGACCCCAGCTCAGACAAATCATGACCTTGTCTATTTCAGCTTCATTGTAATCTTACAGACTTTTCCACTGAATTGAGTTTGAATTTAGAAGAAAATGCTGTAGTTTCCCAGGGGCCAGTCAGAGCTGGACCTTGGGAGGGACGCTAACACACACGCACAGAAACTTACACTAACGTGTACAAACAATCACACTAAAACACACACACAGAAACTCACACTAACATGCACAGACACACACTAACACATATCTAGATAAACAAACACACCCAGATGCTCACACTAACACATGCACACAGACATTTTCACACGCATACATAGAAACTCACATTTACACATCCACTAACACCAACACGAAAACCCAGACATTGGCACTCAAACGCTGACACTAATGCCACACACACACAACCAGACACACATACCCAGACGCACGCTAACATACCCAGATGCACACTAAGATACCCAGACACACACATGACTGTGCTCCTGACTCCCTGGTGTCTAGTGGGGGCAACCTGTGGATGCCTGCATGATGTGTGTAGATATCCTTTGCTGTAGCCTGCCACTTTCGCCAGGACTTCTATGATGGAGCGCTGGAAGGTCATGTCACGCCAGCGCTCAGTCATAAAAGCTCCGGCGGAAGTGGCAAGCAGCAGCAGAGGTTGTCTGCATGCATTGCACAGACATCCACAGGCTGCCAGAGAGGAGGAACCAGGTCCTCTGCACAGCACCAGGGCTAAATAAAAACAACAACAAAAAAACACCTGCCCAGCACCCGGTACCGCATGTCCCGGGCATAGGGTGATACAAATTGCGCACCCCTCCACCAAACCCCGATTATAGGCCGCAGCCCCACTTTAAAGACTTAAATTAGGAGAAAAAGGTGCCTATAATAGGGCCAATACAGTATTTTTTTTTAAAATTGTGTTGAGGGCCCATGCCTTAATCTGGCCCTGAAGGCACTGTATGACATCTTATCCCAATGCTCAGGATCAATCGCTGGCATGCATAGCCTTAGAGCACTGATAGAGAGATCTGTAGGAACAGACCTCACGCTCCCTTAATTTTGGGTCGGTTAGAGGGAGATTCATGAACTCCACAGCTGGCCATGCTCCTCCAGCTGCGAGAAAAGAGCCAACAGGGTGATGGACACCTTGCTGACCACTGGAGGTGGTGTACCCACTATTTTCTAATAAAAACTGTGAAAAAAAATTAATAAAAAAAAAACTGTATAGCATTGCCATGTGCTCCTGTGTGGGATGGTTTCTCACCTCTGCTTCCATTGGATTTTTTTCAATAATTACACAGAATAATGCATTTCATGTTCGGTGTGTGTATAGTTATATAAAAATCTACAAAAACTCAATTTTTGATTCCATATTATGCCTTAGTAAAAATCATTCTTCTTCGAAATCCTCAATAACACTAGGTGACCAAGAATATTCTTCATGTGTTATTATCCAGCGGTCTGGAAATGATGTTCTGTTGGTGAGCGCTTTCCAGCCCACGGGGGCACGCAGACGGCTGTGAACGCACAGACGTCCGTATCTGAATGAGTACATGTTGCTTGGGACCTCCACACCAACAGACAGGTGGCTGTTTGCCACCAACAGGGCACTGGTCCTGGGGTTGTTTAATACCAAACCCTTTTCAGAAATAACTCTGACAGATCTAAGATTTGAAAATTTTGAAATTTTTGAAGTTTACTTCTAATCCTTTTTTCATCTCTCTTTCGCTCACTCTGTTTTTCTTATTGTCCTCCTTTCGTACATAAAACTCTCCGTCAGCACCTCTCTTTACCGCACACAACACTAACTGTCAGATGCTTACTACTATGCAAGTTCTTGGTCGAAGTGGGCAAGACATACCGCACATTTCCAGTCATATTGCACACATTGCAAGTCCCATCCATCTTGTCTGACAATTTCCACAATAACAATGCTTTTATACATAGTGCTGCATGGTTTTGTTGTAGATTAAATTGCTTGTGTCCACTCAAGGTTATAAAGAATTTTGCCCTCTTATGACCCTGTAGATGTTGCCTTTGGCCCCCACTGATCTAGAATAAAACCACACAGCAGTTTTCATAGTTCATAGACACCATTACATTTTGATATATTGATGGACTTTTGGACTGTGTCCTAAGTCATGTGATCATGATAGCAACCTGTCACGGAAGCCTCCATGCCATGGGCTCCTGGAGGGGTCTGAGGGGCAGCCTCCTTCCTACAGACTATGGGCCCTGGCCTTGAAAGGCGTTCTGTTTTTGAGTAGGTGGGTGCAGAGGGGTCCATTAGGACTACTTCTTCCCCTGGTACGGAATTCCCAAAGTACAAGAGACTCTAAAGACTGTAGAGCCCGGAAACAGATTTGCAGCACTTGCATTTTGGGAGTTGGTTCATGTGTGTTTTTTTACTCTCCATTGGGTCAGGACTTACAAGACAGAGACCTACATGGCCAGTATTTGCATCTGGATCTGATACCCAGCAGGTTTCAGCCAGAAGTCAGGGAAACACCTGTGTTTACCATCCTCCCCACAGACTACAATAGCGACCCCCTACTGGGCTGAGTGCAAATACTGAGCCGTATGCAAAGGAGGATATGATGGGGAACTTTGTGTGGTTTGTTGCGTCTATTGTATGTAAATTACCCCCTTGTACTGTTTAAATACCCCTGTGTTTCAAAATAAACTGTTCACCTCAACATGCTGTCTGATGGGGTGGGCTGCTATGACAATAGCCACATTGTGTAGCTAAGCTTCGGCTACACACAGTGCCAGCACAGCGACGTCCCCCCTTCTCTCTACAACGCTGGTTCTGTCTGGCACTGAAGGGGTTAATTGCTGGTGTCCCGGCAAGAGGAAGCAACGTTTGGCAGGATTACCCAGTTGGGGTACAGGGCGTCCTGTCACACAACCAATGAAAGGTTCATGTTGACTGCTCAGATTAAATACAAATCACCAGAATTTATTTTTATATACAATCTCCAATTTATTTACTTGAGGACACAACTGTTAAGTTTCAGTACACTCGTATTGCTCCTTTAATTATTAAATAACTTCTGTTTTATTCATTAGTTCCCTATTGGCTACTACATACTTTTCTTCATAAAATATCTACCACTCACTAATCAAGTTTGCCAGTTTTTTTTTAACTTGCTAACGTAATTTTTCCATTTTAATGTCAGTGCTTGGTTTCCAAATATCTCCAACTATTATAATTTTAATAATGTTTTGAACAGTTGCCAGTTTAATTTTCAGTGCTAGAAAATTAGAGGTAATTTATTTATTAATTTCAGCCAATGTCTCTCACAATTTTATATAATATTTTTTCATATTTTTTTAATGGATCATAAAATTAAGCTCTTTTATTGTAGACTCATAAAACAAGCGGTAAGTTAATACTTTACAAATAGGTTACTGTGGATTTAAATGTCAATTATCAAATTATCATTCACATGATGGCTAATTCTCAATCAAGCCATATTTAGTATAGCAGTATAACCTCATCTACTGGGCACAAAAGAAAAAAAATGCAGCAGATACCATTCTAATTGGTATTCTTACATTTCTAAATAAAAATACAGTGGATGAATAATAACACTTTATATAATGTTTAGCAAAATGTTTTTTTTTGGATTTGAGGATTGAGAACACAACTCGCGTTCTTCTGGATTACAGAGGATAAGGCAGAGGTGCCAGAATCAAGATGCACCTGGATTTTTAGAATACTACCTGCCATATTGTTTTGGGATTTACAATATTGTTACCTTACAACATATTTGTTGGAGAAATACTAACTCAATAGTTAAGATTGTGGCCCTTGAGTAGTTACTTATACTTCTTATAAGTAAGACTCAATTTAAGTAGAATGTAAGAGTTTTTGCTTATTGGACAGTTTCTACATCTGATAGTATGTAATCAATCATAATTCTCAAGTGCAGAGGCGGCAGATTGTTAATAAAAGGAATACATTGGGGTTGATTCAAGGCTCCTAAATAAACTTGGCCGATACAGGACATTCATTCTTTATACAAATGAATGTATTTAAGGCCCCATTGTGCTGGTGCTTAACACTCTCCCTCACACTCATGGCCGCAACATGTCCAGGTAAAGCAGAACACTGAGATATGATGTCATATCCCGGGTGTCATGATGTAATAGATGCATGGAAGGGTAAGCCAGCAGAGGTGGTTAATTTATTTGTGTAAGTATTAAATGGGTTAATCTTGTGCATGCCCTGTGTATCTGTATCTTCCTCTCTTCAAACTCTCTACTTGACCCTCTACAATCCGATTTCCATCCTCAGCATTCAACAGACACTGCACTCACTAAAATTACTAATTAGCTCCTCACAGCTAAAACAAATGGTCAATTCTCACTGGTTATTCTCTTGGACCTCTCAGCAGCCTTTGACACAGTCAACAACCCCCTCCTCCTACAAACCCTCCATGCTCATGGCACCCCTGACACAGCTCTTTCATGGCTTAAATCCTACCTTTCTGACCATACTTTTAGTGTCTCATTCACTGGAACTTGCTCCTACCGCTATCCTATCGCTACCCTACCGCTATCTATTGGTGTTCCTCAAGGCTCAGTTCTTGGGCCTCTGCTATTCTCCATCTACACTTCTTCACTTAGAAAACTTATTTCTTCCTTTGGTTTCCTGTATCACCTATATGCAGATGACATCCTAATCTATATTTCTGCTCCAGACCTTCTAACTTGCCTAACTGACTGTCTATCAGGAATTGCAACATGGATGGCACCCCGTTACCTAAAGCTCAACATCTCTAAGACTGAACTCATGGTAATCAGGATTCAGGATTTCCCCTGTGCCACACTCCTCCTGTGGAATTCCCTTCCCCATTCCATCAAACTTTCAAAACCTCTCTGAAAACCCACCTGTTCAGGGAAGCGTACAATATTCCTTCCCATTACTCCCAACCATCATCATAATCAAGCCATCTGAACAATCAACAGCTTCAATACATCATCAGAACCAGATCAACTCATCCCCATCCAAGCAGTCCTCTCCTATCGTCTCACTTCCCCCTCAACTACCAACTAGGTTGTAAGCTCACAAGAGCAGGACCCTCTACTCCTTAGCACCAGTTTGTTATTGTATGTGTTTATAATTTGTTCTACCGACTGTAACAGCGCTGCGGATTCTTCTGACGCTTTATAAATAAATGTAATGTATTTGTTCTGGCTAGAGGTGTCATCTTCCCAGAGGATCCCTGTGGTGATTCATGGCCAAAAAAAAGTTTTGAGAGATGCAGCAAGCTACATCAGACAGTTGCACCGAATATGCTGGACAACTTCTGCCTGTTTTATGGCAAAGGACTGGAGGCCTACAAGTTACTACATATGAGTCCTTGGAGGATCTGATGATTTTGGAGCAGTTCCTGAGGACACGAAGTCCGGAGGCCCGAGAGCGGATTCTGGAAACAAAACCTAAGACCACGGCAGAGGCAGCAGATCTGGCTAACGATTATGCCAACAACTATACCTCAACAACCAAACGGGGACCAGCAATTTATATAGTGGCCCTAGATGAGACAGGGCGGAGGCAAAGAAGGTATCACATCAATATGCTGAAGGCATATCATGACCCAGAGACTTCAGTCTTAAGCATGTGCAGCTTACCAGAGGAGGGATCAGATAGTGATCCCCTAGTGGGAGAAGCTAAGAGAGGCAGAGATAAATTCTCCATAGAGAAGGCAGAGATAAATTCCCAGAAATGGCAGCTCCATCAAGTGATAACCATCTATGAAAGTATATTTACTGGGGTGCCAGGGAAAACCACATTGGCTTACCACCATGTTGACACAGGGTTTCAACCCCCTATAGGGCAGATGGCATATAAAGTGTCCCCTGAGGTGAGAGTGCATATCCAACAAGAGATAGAGGACATGATGAGGTTGGGGGGTAAACACTCTAAAAGTCCTTGGGCCTCTCCTGTTGTACTAGTACCCAAAAAGGATAAGTCGAATTGCTTCTGTGTAGATTACAGATGGTTAAATGCAGTCACCACCTTTGATGCCTACCCCATGCCTAGGATAGATGTGCCACTAGACCAGCTAGCAGGTGTCCAATAGCTCACCATTATGGATTTGAGCAGGGGATATTGGCAAATCCCTATGACCCCTGAGGCCCAGGAATGCTCCCTATTTATTACTCCCTTTGTTTTTATATGAATTCTGTGTAATGCCCTTTGGGATGAAAAATGCACCTGCCACCTTCCAAAGGCTAGTGAATCAGTTACTGGAAGGTCAAGGGGAGTTTGCAGTGGCCTACCTTGATGACATTGCAGTGTTTAGTAATACCTGGGAGGAACACTTGGACCATTTGGACAAGGTTCTGGGTCTCATTGCCAATGCAGGGCTCACCATTAAACCTGAGAAGTGTCAAATAGGGATAAGGGGAGTCCGGTATTTAGCTACAGCCCTATTTGTATGGAAGATATTTCACTGTCATAACGGATCATAATCCTCTGCATTGGCTAGATAGGGTAGCAGGAAACAACAGCAAGCTGCTCAGGTGGAGTCTTTTACTCCAACAGTATAATTTCACTGTGCAGCACAAGAAAGGCAGTTTACATGGGAATGCTGATGGCTTATCTCAACAATAAGAGTCTTATGTCCACCTTCTTAAAGGGGGGGGGGTGTCATGATTAACTCATATGATGCATGGAAGGGTAATCCAGTAGAGGTGGTTTGTTTCTTTGTGTAAGCATTAAATGGGTTAATCTGATGTTGGTTTAAATCAGTTTCTTGTGCATGCCCTCTGTATCTGTTCTGGCTAGAGGTGTCATCTTCCCAGATGACCCATGTGATGATTCATGGCCTAACTGATAAGGATCCTGAGTTATAGGAATTCCATTTTTTATATATATATCATGTTACTAAGGGGGTCAACTATATAGATATCATAGTAAGAGGATTGTGTGCATATCACAGACCTATTGTCTTTGGGTAACCTGGTCTTGGTGGTGGCAACGTGTGACTGATTGGGGTTGTTGGTGGTTGCTTGGTGCCCTGCGGGGAAAGTGACAAACACACCAGAAGTCTGGTTGGCATTCAGCTATTTGTACACCCATACTCCCACATCATGGCTTGACTGGTGGGATATACCGTATTTGCTCGATTATAAGACGACCCTGATTATAAGACGACCCCCCAAAATCTGAATATTAACTTAGGAAAAAAAGAAAAAGCCTGAATATAAGACGACCCCAAAGGAAAAAAGTTTTACCAGTAAATGTTAATTCATGTAAACTATTTTTTTTTAATAAAAGCTATGATTGAGAAAAATATTTTTTTTGTTTTTATATCTTGTATTTTCCAACCTGTCCCCCAGTTACACACATCTGCCCCCAGGCTTGCCACTCCAATATGGCACTGTGGCCCATGATATGCCTTTTAACCCTCTATATGCCACTGTGCCCCATGGCATGCCTTTTGACCCCCTATGTGCCACTCTGCCTCCAGAAATGCCTTATACCCCTATAACCCATTCTGGCATTTAGGGGGTTAAAATGCATATTATGGGGCAGAGTGGCATATAGGGAGGTATAAGGCATTCCAGGAGGCAGAGTGGCATTAAGGGAGTTAAAAGGCATTGTATAGAGCACTCTGCCTCCAGAAATGCCTTATACCTCTATATGCCACTCTGGCATTTAGGGGGTTAAAAGGCATATTATGGGGCAGAGTGCCATATAGGGAGGTATAAGGCATTTCAGGAGGCAGAGTGCTCTATTAAATGCCCCCTTAACGCCACTCCAGAAATGCCCTATGCCCCCATTTAATACACACACACACACCCTATACCCCCATTTAACTAACACACACACACACTCTCTCTCTCTCTCTCACCCCTCTCTCCCCTCTCTTACCGGTGCTTCCAGCCGGGGCAGCGGGTTGACGTCGCATTCCGCTGCAGCCGGAAGGAGGTGGAGTTGGCAGCGGGGGTTTGTATGCATCCGTCGCGTATACTTTCCCCGGCTGTCAGAGATCAGAGTTCCCCGCACCGGTGCGGGAAACTCTGATCTCTGACTAGTCGGGGAAGGTCTACGCGACGGACGCAGACAACCCCCGCTTCTAGCCACACCTCCTTCCGGCTGCAGCGGACGTTGTCTACGCGGATCGCGTAGACGTCAACCCGCTGCCCCGGCAACACAGCAGGAAGCACCGGTAAGTGTGTGTACGAGGGGGGGGTGAGACAGGAGGATCCAGGTCCCCTGCAGCGGGATCTGGATCTTAGTTTCCTAATCAGACCTCTATTTGAGGTCTGATTAGAAGACGACCCCGATTAGAAGACGAGGGGTATTTTTCAGAGCATTTGCTCTGAGAAAAACCTCGTCTTATAATCGAGCAAATAAGGTAATAACATGTTTACAAAAATGTGAGGGGTGTACTCACTTTAGGGAGATCCTGTAAGTCTTACACCAGTAGAGGGGAAATTGAGCATCTAAAGTCACATGGGTTTACTTCAGTCATACCAAACTAATCTTATTGATTTTGTTGATTGCAGTCTCAGTCCCAATATTGTTGAATGGATAAGGCAGTGGCCTTATTTCAGAGGACAAAAGGGCAAGTGGAGAATATAATAGAGTAGTAGGAAATGCTAGCAGGATGCTTGGTTTATAAGGAGAGGTATGGCAGTAGAAAGAGGAACGTACTCATGCTGTTGTAAAGTGCACTGTTGATACCACAATGACAGTATTGTGTACAGTACTTGCGACCGTATCTCCAGAAGAACATAGATTAAGGTGACCAGACGTCCCTGGATGCAGGGTCGGATTAACTTCTAACCTGTGCATTGCTTGCACACACAGAGCCTCTCTTGAATCCGCCCAGGGGAAGTAGGAACCCAGTGGAGTCCTGTGACGTCACGCCACATGAACGAGTATGCGTGATTGAAGGAATGAAAGAGTATCTGTAAATGAGTATATGAATGAGTGACTATGTATATGATGCGTGGATGTGTAAGTGGCATGGGACAGGGAGGCTGTTTGAGGCTAGGATGGCAAGTCCTATGCTTCCAATCTGGGTGTTGGGCAGGTCCTGCTTCCAATCTGGGTGCCATGGCTGACATGATACTAAAGGGGGGCAATATACAAGGATATGGGGACATTAATTTACAAGAGGGTGCTGGCTGGGGGCATCACATAAATCAATGCTAAAGGGGGGCTGGGTGATAAATATACAATGTGGGGCAATATACAAGGGTGACCACGTTACCCATGTTTTCCAGGCCACACAGCTTTTACATATTGCTGACCAGCCCAGATAAAATGCTGCCCTGCAGTATGGGGGATATATAGACTCATGGAAGGGAACCAACTAGCCAGATCTACATCCCCCATACTGCAGGGCAGCATTTTTTCTGGGCCGGTGGCATCCATACACAAGGGGGGCAGCTGAGGTCATTACATACATCAATACTAAAGCGAGGGGCAGGCTGGGGGCATAATTACACATAGTGCTGGCTGGGGGCAATAGATAAGGGGGGCAAAAACACAAAAGGGGGGGTTTAACAACAAAGCAGTGTGGAAAATACTTTTTATTTGTAGCTTAGCCCATTCAGATGTGCGTGTCAGTGTGGCAGAGCCTCTCCTGGTGTGTGTGTCTAGGTGTCGGTGTGGCAGAGCCTGCCCTTGTGTGTGTCTGGCAGTCGGTGTGGCAGAGCCTGTCCTCGTGTTTGTGCTTGGGTGTCGGTGTGGCAGAGCATGTCCTGGTGTCAGGCTCCATTCAGGCTGTGTAGCTGCTTCTTGCTAGAGTTTCCCCCCGTCTCGCTAGATTCCCCCCCTTATCTGGCTAGAGCCCCCCCATTTGGCTAGAGTTCCCCCCATCTGGCTAGAGTTCCCTCCATCTCGCTAGAGTTCCCCTTTGCTGTTATCCATTCCTGGATTTCCATATGCTCTGTTCTGTGCTTCTGATTCCTTGATTCCAGTTCTGCTCTTTGCTTCAGCTCTGTTTCTTTTATAAAGTGTGCCCCACCCATTTGTTATGTCTCAGTCAGTAGTCTAAAGGTATGTCCTTCTCGGTTCTGTGTTTAGATTTAATGTTTAGTTTCAGTTTACTAATAATTCAGTAGGCAAGGTTTAGTGCTAGGACCCACTGAATATTGGAGTATTTTGGTGTAGTGGTGGGCTAATCATACTATGCCCATAAGATGCGACTAAATCTCCAATTGTTATCATATAGTCCTAGGCTAGTCCTTTGTTTCTGTGTGTCAGTCCTTTATGTGCATTCACCCTTTTTTCCCTGAATCATCTGAGGATCTCGGTTCCTCTCTCCTTTTACTATGTTTAAGATATCCTATCCTTGCTTTAAGGAGAAACATCTGATGATCTCGGCTTCTCACTCCATACCTTGTGTTCCTTGTCCCCTGTCCTTTGTTGTGTCCTGTATCATGTATGTCTTGTCTGGCTATGTTTCTTGCTCGGTCTCCCTGCTCCTTGCTCTGTCCCCATTGCTTGCTATGGTTCTGGTGTTACTCTGCTTAGCTTCCCTAATCCCAGCCTGCAGCATCCTGCACGTTCGTCTGTAAAGCTATGTCTCATGCCTGCTCCAGGGTACCTGCAGGATATCTCCAAGTTCTGCTTTGTTCTGGACAACATCCGCTGCTATGAAAGGGCCCTGGTATATGGCCACACAACCCCAGATGTCCACCCGGGGTAGTGCAGTCCCTGTCCAACTCCTCTACTGCGCTATAACTCCTGAACACCATCTTTGGGCGCTCTGGGTCATTACAGTCATCTGTATGGACCCAGTTCCTGATACCTGGTGTGTGTTTGGGCATCGGTGTGGCAGAGCCTGTCCTGGTCTGTATTTGGTCATCTGTTTCCTGGCACTTTACTTACTGTAGGAATAAATTTAACTATCTCATTTTTACTTATTCAGAGATAAAACGCCCTCCTGAATTTGTAGTCACTTAAGAGGACAAAACTTTCTAGGCCCAGAAATCAGTGAGAGGAAAAGTAAAGGTTTTGTGTTATTTACTCTATTTCAATCTGCGTATTTTATTGAAAAGGATTAGTGGCATCCTGTGTATGATGACTTTTTTTTTGTGCTGATGTACTCCCAATCCCATCACATAAGATTCTAATTTATTCTATCTGCCTAGCACTGATGTCATCTTTATACAGCACACATGGAAGCTGAGGAGTTTAGATTCTGTCTATTTTAATCCTCAGCACCAGGCCCATGATGCTCTTACTCTGCTCAAAAGATTCTAAGTATTTTTTTTACCTAATAAACAAGATGTGAGAAATATATATATATATATATATATATCATAAAATCACTATATAAACACATACCAATTACGCTGCATATATAGTTTGAAGAAAATATGCTTAAAAAATAGTTTTACCCTGTGCCAATTTAAAAAAAAATATCCACGGGTTTCATTTTAAAAATCTAGTCACCTTAATATAGATACTTCGGAGAGAGTTTAGAGGAGAGCTGCTAAAATGGTTCATGGATTGCAGCATACAACTTACCTGGAAAGGTTAAAGGATCTTAACATGTAAAGCCTGCAAGAAAGACGTGACGGGGGTTACGATAGCAACATCAAAAAAAAATAATAATATTGGGGCCCTGTACGTTGTTTCACCATATTGAAAGGCACCAAGCCAATGGTGGAGTTGCCTGGGCGTTATAAAACTGTACTCAGGAGATGTTTCTGAACACATATTGGGGTACTGTTTGACAGTGACATATACCAGGAGCTGTAAATTCATACCAAAAGTATAATGTGTGTGGAAAAATGCACAAAAAATTACTACCACAAAGGTTGGTTGTAGAATTAGTGCTTTGAAAGTGTTAAAATACTAGCTTTAGAAATATATGGTTTGGTGGAGGTAAATTGAATTGACCGGCTTCAAAACTGGGGCCAAAATGACCAGTTAAAAGAAATTTAAAAAAGGGTTTTGAAATAGCAATATGCTATTAGTACGTATGTATTGTCCTATAACTTGCAAAAATAAAGCATCAAAACATTGACTATTTCTAAACTCGGGACTAATATATATATTTTTTTACATTTTCTTTGAACTGGATGATTCCTCTTATGTTGTCATGGTGACATAACTGGGATATTTTAATTTTTTTTAATGTTTACATTTTTATTTAACTATTTTTACAATTTCAATGTTTTATTTTTAAAAAAATGTATTCCACTGATCACATAGTGATTAGTGAGCTGGGCTCCATTGGCCTGCATTGTTGGCTGCAGTACCTGTTTAGTTTTTCACACATGGCTTCTCCATGTTGGCTCTATTTTTGTTAAATAAATCACGGCACAGCATCGTGTTGCTCATCTGAGGTTGTATTTACCTAATTGCTAGATCTGCTAAGGAACAGGTTATTGTTACTTCTTTTTCACACAGCTGTACTTATTCTGGCCAGACAATATTGCAGTAAGTCTAACACACTTAATTTAGATTCACACAAGTAAAGCAAAACGACAGACACAGAAGACATTGTATTATATAAACTAGCTATGGCCTATACTGTATAAACCAGTCAGTGAAATTCCAAACAACATTATACGTTGGAGAAGTATTTTTTATTTATACCACTGTAACAATAAATAGGACGATTGTAATTAATTCAAATTTTTAATGCTGCTTGACAGTTTTGTTTACCTTTCATTGTTCCAGCTGCAAAGATTGACCATGGAGCAAAATTCAAAGCTTGGTCTTATGGCAACTGAGAATGATCCATTTTATTGGTTGCTGCAGTGCTAGAACAACATTTCAAACATTACTGTAAAGTAACATTTGTTAGATAACGCATAAGTAAACCCAAAAAGTAAATGGAGCAACAAAATGAGTATGTGGGATCTTACATTAATCCTATATAATGGCCTTTTTTTACATTATTTCAGAACCATGGAAGTTTGGGTGAGCATTAACAATGGAAATACTGCTCTTACCAACCCTCAAACAGTCACAGCTAGTAGTTGTGTAAGTATCATATATGGCTCAAGATTTATTTGTAAATAACTGCCTTCAATTAGCGTTTTTGATTGTGATTCTTTATTCCTGTTCTCAGCTCATTTGTAGATGGTTCTAACCTGTTAAAGACAAGCTGAGGATATTGTAAATAGTGAAATGTGCAGCAATTTTTTAATTTGTTTTCACTCGTTGGGTATTAAGGCAAAGAAGTGGTAGAAAAGTTGCATCTAAATAAATGTTCCCCTTTTAAGCCATTCAGATTTGAGTTGTATTTCTGTCACTTTCAGCAAAGTAATAGCCAGGGCATTGCATTCTAATGTTTCGTTATTTCACATGATCTACTGCCAACCCAAGTAGCAAGGAGTAATTGACTTCTTGGACTCAATTTGCAATGTTTCAGCCAACCCTGTGTCGCTAGAGATTGTTTAGAATGGCAAAGTTCCTTGCAGTTATATTAGGGCAGGATAGCACTTAAAAACAACTGAGTGGCTAATCTGTATCTACTCCCAAATTCAGCAGAAAATTTGAGTCAAAAGGAAATAAAAAAATGAATAATCTGAAATGTGACAGTTCCATTTTAATAGTGTATAGTCAACACTTGTTTAGATGATCCAATCATAAGTGTCTTCAAGGCAAATGAATCCCTCTCTAGTGCTGTGATCTAAATGAATACATTGATTTACCTTTTTTCCCAAGTGAAATGCCATATTTAAAAATATAAAATTATACAAATGTTCATATGTTTTTTACTGTTTTATTCACAGACCAATGGTCTTGCTGCAGTTATTGCGATTCTAGTGATATTGCTGCTGGTCGCCCTTGCCTTATTTTGGTGGTTCTGGCCTCTTTGTTGCAAAGTGGTAAGTTCAGATATGTAGGATAAATAAGGAACAATCATTAGATTTAACAGTCACTCTAACAGTCCTCACCAATCTCCCAAGCTATTGCTTTGCTCTGCCTCTTTAAGGCACGTCACACAAACATGGTCAGTTAACGAATCATGGCATTGAACAAGCTTAGAAAGTGATCTTTCACTGTTGCTGTAATGCCTCGATGTTGAGGCATTCAGCAACACCGAGATCAGCATCAGGGACAATGTCTGGCCCCTCCCTGGGGCGTCAATGTTCGCCATACATTGTATGGTGGCTGATGCCCATTTTAACACCCACCCCAGGATTCCACTGTGAGAGATTTTGCCACTCGCAAAATGGTGGCGGTTGTTGATTAGGTCAGGTGTGTTGATAACATAGGCTTCAGGTGAGGGAGGCAGGGTTCAGTCATACCAGTTAACCAAACAGCAAGCTGTGGAGAAGAGTTCAACTCCAGGCAGACCTCTTAAAGTGGCGGCCACGCCTTGCAGTTTGCAGGGCTGGGGCCAAATCCTGACAGTGAGGGTGAGTAACAACAAATTTTGTTTCCAAATAGTAAAAGCCCTCCAACTTTTGCCTGACCATAATGGCAGGAAATTAAATTTGGTCCATTTGCAAAAATCTAATGTTCATTGAAGTCCATTATTCATAAAAGTTAAGCGTCCTTGCTACATTTTTTGTTGTTTTGCTTGACTGCCCATGTGCAGTGTGTTGTGTCGTTTCTTGTATTGTGTCTATATTGAGTTTAGTCAGGTCTAGTGGAGGTTAGACAAAAAAAGGATGGTCTAAATTGTGCATGCAAAAATGTATTTAGTGCTAATCTCATCTAGTAGCTTTCAAAAAATAGTTGTCTAAAAGATTGAATGTATCAGTCACACTGTTAAAGCTATGATCATTGCCCTTTTGTCAGGGCATTTTAATTACTTACTGCATTATTCAATAGGTTGCAGAACCTTTAGCAACAATAACGTGAACTAATATTTTTCTGTATGGCTCTGTATTTTGGCCCACCACAGCATTTTAATTGGGCTGAGGTCTGGACTGGGCCATTGCAACACCTTGATTTCTTTTTGTATATAGAGGAGTTCAGGGTCGATTTAATGACTGTAAGGTTCCTAGTTCCTGTGCCTGCAAAACAAGCCCAAATCATCACCCCACCACCACTGTGCTTGACAGTTGATATGAGGTGTTTTTGCTGAAATGCTGTGCTTGGTTTTCACCAAACATGCCACTGTGCATTATGACCAAACATCTCTTCGGTCTCATCTGTCCAGAGGACAAACTTAAGTCATGCTGTCATGTTCTTCTTAGAAAGAAGAGGCTTCGTCATGGCAACCCTTCCAAACAAACTATACCTGTTCAGTCATTTTCTAATTGTACTGTCATGAACTTTAACATTTTACTAACTGGGGCCTGTAGAGTCTGAAATGCACGGTCTGGCTTTGGGGAGAATGTGCTAGGATGTCCACTCCTGGGAAGATTGGTATTGAATATTTTCCACTTGTGAATAATCTTTTTCACTGTAGAGTGATGGATACATTGTTTGGAAATGTCCTTTACAACCTTTACGAGGTTAACGGGCATCAACAATTGCTTCTCTAAGATCACTACTGATGTATTTCCTCCTTGGTATTGTGTTAACGCACACCTGAATGCTCCAAACCAGCAAACTGCTAAAACTTCAGCTTTTAAGAGGTGGTCACATTTCATCTGAGGATGTATTTAACTATTTTATAGACCTGCTAAGAAACAGATGATTGTTATTATGTCCTAATATATTGATATGTAAAAAAATACTGAACTTTTAAATTCAATAAAAATTCAGGAAAACCACCCTTATCCAAAGCACGCATCTATTGGCATTTTAGGTGTTAAGGAGATAGACAACAGAATCAAATCATATTGCATATGGTTTCAGCCAGATGTTTAAAAATTATTTTGAAAGCATTTTTATTTGTTTTAGTCTTGAACAGCTTAGCTATATAGTTTGTGTGGTATAGAGAAGCCATACTAAACATTACATGGTATTGAAACATTTTAAAAATCCAGCAGCAATTGAAGGATTACTTTGTAGTCCATTATAGGCTCTTATTTGTGATATGCTAATCCACTTGAAAACACTTTTCATTTAGATATTAATATTTGATTTAATCTTTAATTGCATGTCTCTTATCCTGTTGCCATTTTTACTCTTAATAGTTCTGTGTTCTCCAAACTCAGGGCTAATAGTGCCTAAAAGTGGTAGGTTTCATAATCTTTCTGGGTTGGTGTGTGCCTTTGCATACATAGTGCTTTTACTTAAATATTCTAAATGTCGCCAGATTACCATGCATACATTTTTTAATTTGTTTTCTGAATGAAATAAGTCTACATCAAAGCAATCTTCATTTGTCCCTAAAAGCACAGAGACAAAAAAAAATAATGGATAGGTAAGCTGGTCATTTTTTTTGTGTATAAAACGTACAAAAACCCCTTTTATTTGTTGTTTTATAAAGTTTGCAAAATCTGGTGTCAGATGAGTCCTGTGTCAGCTATATTCATGTATTTTATGTGACTCTATCAGGTCCCTGGTCCTTCCCCTTGACCCTTAACTTCGGCATCCGCCACGCTACTGCTCCATCGCGGGGTGTCTCCTATCCTGACCGAGCTCGTTACCTGTTGTTGCACCATTGCCGCCTGCCCTGATCCTGGTTTGCCTCTCAGACTTTGCTTTGGAACTTGGCCTCCTGCTTGGCCACCCTGCTCTATGCTCCCAATCAGTCCCACTCGAACCTGACAGACTCTTTCATACTTTCCTATAAATGATATAATAGATTTTATATTTTTCCATTACAGGCAAAAGTGTTTTTTGTAGGCTAAACAAAATTTTTTGACAGAACTGAAATGTGGAATAGTTCAATGTGTGATAGATACTAGGACTGTTTTAGGAACCCTCCAATGTTCTGGATAAAATATAATTCTAGATACCGCCTTGTTGTAGAATTTGAAGCAATCCCAAGACAACATTGTTTGTTGCAGTAGAAATCTTGTGGCAATGAGCCTGTGTTCTGGAGTGCCTTTTTCTTTATAAACATCTGTGTTGGCTCAAATATTTATGAACTGGGACATTATATACACATTCCAAAGGTTGTCTTAGCTTTTTACAGCTAATCCTGAAATTACTAAAAGAACAATATAAAGATTGATTATATTAACTACAGAATTGATGGGTTAGGCAAATAAACTGTGACCAGTTACAGCTGTGTAAAAAAAGAAAGTACATCCTCTTTGAATTCTATAATTTTACATATCAGGACATATTAGCAATCATCTGTTCCTTAGCAGGTCTAACAATTAGGTAAAAACAACATCAGATGAACAACACATGGCATATTACACAGTGTTGATCAGTCTCTCACATCGTTTTGGAGGAATTTTGTCCCACCAGTCTTTACAACCTTTCTTTATCTGGACTTTGACTGGGCCATTGCAACACTTTTTCTTTTTCAGCCATTTTGTATATTTGTGAGTGTGCTGATATGCTGTTTGGTTTTCGCCAAATGTGGCACTTTGCATTATGGCCCAACATCTCCACTTTGGTATGATCTGTCCAGAGGACATTGTTCATGCTGCCATGATCTTTTTAGGAGAGAAGAGGCTTTCTCCTGGCAACCCTTACAAACAAACCATACTTGTTTAGTCTTTTTCTAAATGTTCTGTCATGAACTTTAACATTTAACATGCTAAATGAGGCCTGTAGAGTCTGAGATGTATTTTTGCAATTTCTCTGAGCATTCCACATTGTCTGACCTTGTGGGTTTATTGGCTGGAACATTCTTCTGGGAAGATTAACAATTGTCTTGAATGTTTTCCACTTTTAAATAATCTTTCTCCTTATAACCCTTCCCAGATTCATTGGCAGCAACTATTGATGTATTTCCTCCCTGGCATTGTGTTAACACACACCTGAATGCTCCAGACCAGCAACCTGCTAAAACTTAGGCTTTTATAGAGGTGTCACACTTGCTGATGATCAATTAATCAAGCAGCACCTGTCTGCTACTTCACATGTGTTTTTCACACATGGCTTCTCCATTTTGGCTTTTTTTTTGTTAAATAAATCATGACACATTGTAATATGTCATGTGTTGTTCATCTGAGGTTGTATTTACCTATTTTTTAGACTTGCTAAGGAACAGATGATTGTTGTTATGTCCTGATAAGTAAAACCATTCATAGAGGGTGTACTTTTTTCACACAAGTGTACTCTTGAGTGTTTGGTTTGCGTTATTTATTAAATTAGTTAATTGTCACTTACAAAACAATGATTTGTATTTTGGCTTTACAACACTTTATTTCAAAGGAATATGTTAACTCTTTAATTGCAAGGTCATGTGCTAATGTTTGCTATTTTCATGCCATGAACATCTGTTTACAAGCCAGATAAGTTGTGAATTTTACTCTATGTACCTTTGCTTTTCCTAGGTCATCAAAGATCCTCAACCCCCACCACCAGCTCCATTAGAGGTATGCATGTAATAACAATGGATGCCAATTTTGAGCCTCCAGTGGATGATACGTTACTGTAGTAATGCAATTTAATAGGCATTATGTCAAGATAAAAAGTGTGGGTCCTAACATGTGTACTGTTGTTACTTAAAGAAAATATTTGAAATACCCTGATGGTTTGATGGGGATAAATTGAAGTGGCCGGCTTCAAAGATGTCCCAAATAGGACATGGATGCAGTATGACCGAATTCGAAAATAAAATAGTTTTGAAATCGTAAAAGAAAACACTACTCATTGCCCTATAACTTGCAAGAAACATTGGGTATTTCTTAACTCAGGACTATATTTAGCATATTTTTTCATTAGCTTTTCTAGATGACTGAAAGATTTTTTAAATAAAAGTCAGAAAAAGTCCATTTTTTCCCTAAAATTTTCACCATATTTTAGATTTTTTTTATAGCAAGTTATATGATCCGATCAGTACAGTAAATGAGAAAATAAAAAAACAGCTATGTCCTTAAGGGTTATGCTGCCAATAGCTGAAAGAATCCGTCATGCAAAAAATTAATATTAGAAAACATGTAACGACCAATGAACCCAGAATCCAGTGTGGAATTTAATTTGTATGATCTTAAAAACTATAAAAATGTTTTGTCTAAGAATATATCTGGCAACCTATTATTGGATATCAAATCGATTTTTGAAAATAATACCTAAAATACATTTTAAACAGAAATAATGTAGACAAGCCAGGGATATTTGTATTTAAAGATCCACCGACTGCTAAAATGCACAGATTTAGTCTAGCAAATTACTCCAACTCCAAGAAACCCATCTTGAGGTGTGTGTATGTGTATGTATGCTCAAATGTTTGCATATCCTGGCAGAAATTGTGAAATCTTGATATTGATTTTATTTAACACTAGTAATCATATTATGCCATTTATTATCACACTGTGCCCAACAACACAACTCACATCTTCTGCTACACTGTAATTTGGAGTGAGGAGACTAAAATAAAGCTTTACGGTCACAACCATAAGCGGTATGTTGAAAGAGGTGTCAACAAGGCCTATAGCGAAAAAATACCATCCCTACTGTGAAGTATGGTGGTGGCTCACTGATGTTTTGGGGATGTGTGAGCTCTAAAGGCTTAGGGAATCTTGCAAAAATTGATGGCAAGATGAATGCAGCATGGTATCAGAAAATGCTGGCAATTTGCATTCTTCCACACGAAAGCTGTGCATTGAATGCTCTAGGACTTTGCAGCACGACAATGACCCTAGGCACAAGGCCAAGTTGACCCTTCAGTGGTTACAGCAGAAAAAGGTGAAGGTTCTGGAGTGGCCACTCTGGGGAGATCTCAAACGTATGGTTCATGCAAGACGACCAAAAAGTTTGCATGACCTGGAAGCATTTTGCCAAGACGAATGGGCAGCTATACCACCTGCAAGGATTTTATGCCTCATAGACAAGTATTGCTGTCTTGATGCTAAAGGGGGTGTCAGGGTCCGCAAATCAGACCCAGACGGCAGACCAACATTCAAAACAGCCGCTGAGCGGCTGTGAGCGGGATTGAAGACGCCTCCTCTGGCCGCCGGCACCTAATGAAGTTAAAGGGGCCGACGTGCACGCGCTGGGCCGCCCAATGGCCGTGCCTCAGCACTTCGTCCAATGTCTTAAAAGGGTTGGGACAAAGAGCTGAGGCACGGCCATTGAGCGGCGCGGTGCATGAATGCCGGCACCTTTAACTTCATTAACGCCGGCCTCCACCAGACACCAGGGAGCCACAAGCAGTGGTAAGTCGGGGGGGGGGGTATTATATGGGAGGCACAAGGCTTTTCTAGAGGCAGAGTGCCCCATCATATGCCTTTTAAGCCACTTTATACCACTCTCCCTCCAGAAATGCCTTTTAACCCCCTATATGCCATTCTGCCTCTAGAAAATGCCTTTTAACCCCCTATATGCAACTCTGCCTCCAGAAATGCCTTACACTCCCCTATATGCCACTCTGCATCCCTGATATGCCTTATACCCTCCTATATACCACTCTGTCCCATGATATGCCTTTTAACCCCCTATATGCCACTCTGTCCCATCATAAGGCACTTCTGGAGGCAGAGTGGCATATAGGGGGTTATAAGGCATTTCTGGGGGCAGATATGCAAAACTGGGGTGGCAGGTTCGCAAATAAAAGGAAATGAAAACAAAGAAATATTTTTCTCAATCATAGCTTTTATTAAATGTGAAAAAAATAGTTTACATTAATTACTAAAGAAATAAAAGTTTCTTACAAGAATATTGTGAAGAATATGGTGATCACTGTTTTGTTCCACTGAATAAAATGGAACTTTTTAATCTAAAATGTTTTGATTCCATTATGTCTAATGTATTTCATTAATTAGAGCCTCTTAACACTTTTGCTTTCTGGCATTTTAATACAAATGATGTGATTAAAAAGAAGGTTTTATAGTTATTTGTATGGGGTGTGTATGGGTATAAGAGCTCGACGGCAGGATAAACTATATGGAGCTTGTCTCCAAATGTTTCCAGGGCTGCTTTTCATTCCCAGTCTGACCCTGGCCGCATCCTCTGCCTGGCTGTAATATTTGGAGGTCACAGAGGGGCAGAGCAAATCTGTGTGAGGCTTCTTCTTTGTGTGAGCCAATCAGAAGCTTCAGTGTGCATAGGGGTCACTGCTGGCTGTCTCACAAGATTGGCGATTACCTCTGTGTGCCACTACTTCTGTGTCAGGTACATTACTTTAATTACATTACTTTTAATAAAAAATTATAATTTACATTTATTTACCTGCTGCTAGTGCCACTAATGGCATATAAACATAAAGGAGATGGATAGGGTAAATAAAAATATGACGTCTCTAAAAGCACATTACTATTTACGAGAAAATAGAGCAGACAAAAATAAATGAATGAAGAAAAAAATGACAGATAACAGAATTGACAAAATTAAAAAGGATGAGAAAACATACCTGTCACCCCGAGATATGAAAAGTGTATTCAATAAATTAAATGCTATAACATACCGAATAGTGGAATGATGCCCTCAATTAAAGAATATCCTAGGAAAACAAAGATCCCCACCATATAAAAGGCTCAAAAAGACCGCTTGAACCAAATGACTACTAATGAAGAGGTAGAAAAAATTATTGATAGGCTGGTAAAAAATAAAACACCAGGTCCGATTTTTGCTTTGTAAAGGAATGAAATTTAATTCAGCCGTAGAAAATGGTAAATTACAGGCCCATCTTGTTGATTAACACTGATATCAAGTTGTTTGACAATAATTAAAGATTACTATCTAGCTAGCACGGTGTTCCACGTCCATATGATCAAAAAAGAAGAAGAAATGAAAGCTAAGAGTTGGTACAGACTAGAAGGAGAGGATGTAAATCCTACTGGTTTGGAACATTGGTAATGCTAAAAGAAAAAAAAAGGTAAACATTATAATAACTATATATTGAAGCACATTAAAGCAGTATGGGACAAGATGAAAAATGATGCATATTAAAAATAAAATTATACAATTTCTACTGCTGTTTTTTAGAGAATATATCTCTAAAAAGATGGAAAGAAAAAACATCCAATATATAAGAAATTTACTGGCTGGGGTAGAGATTTTACCGTTTCCACAACTGGTAGACACATTTCAGCTTCCCTCCAGTGAAATGTTTAATTATTTGAGAATAAATCATTTTATGTCACAAAATCAGATAATGGAAAAAAAGAGAAAAGAGAAATTGGTAAAGCTTGGGCATCTTTACACACAAAAAGGGACTTTAACCAAGTGCAGAGAACTGGTAGATATGGTATCAATCAAACGAGATATACCATCAATTAGAATTTGGGAAAATAATTAAATATAACAATAGATAAAGAGTAATGGTATGATTCATTCAAGAACGTAAATAGGATACATTGTTTACCACTGGTTGAAACACAATTTAAAGTTGCCAATCATTGGTATCTGGTCCTTTTAAGATTGGCAAAGATCTATGCAACAAGTTAAAATTTGGCATGGGGCTGTAATAGAGAAGAGGGAACCATATATGGTGGAGTTGTGTGGAGGTAAGAGTTCTGTGGGATTTGGAGTTTAAAATTCTCAGAACAGTAGTTAATGCATATATATATATAGAAAAGAGCCCGGGCCTACATTATTACTAAACTGGCCAAAGTTAAGTAGGAAACAATCCCTAATAACAATCACATAAATTTACATGGGTGCAATTATGGACTCAGATAATGTCTCAAGCTAAAATGGAAAGATCATATACAAAATAAATTATAACCATGTGTGAGATGTGCAGATCTGGCAGGAATGGATTGGGAAGTTAGAAGGTTTGATGGTTCTTCAGGGATAATGTATAAAGATGATCTCCCTGTGACCAGATTCAGAAAGACGGGAGGTACACTGCTGACGTACCTGCAATGTTAATTTTTATGTCTTCTATGTCTGAGTAACTGTTCTGAGACACTTTGTGAACCTCAAGTTATTCTTTTATGAGTTAATATTAATTGGTATATATTAAGTACAAGGTGTTCTCTTTTTCTTTGTAAGATTTATTTTTATATGGTTGAAAACATTAACAAAGAAGGGAAAAAAACAAAGTCTTTGTTTTGTTGAATATTGAATCGTGTCATGCAGTTCTTCACAATTTGTATTTTAAGATATTTCTGATAAAAAAAAAAAACAGACTTTTGAATAGGGGTCATTTCATTTTTTCATCTCAAGATGAGTTTCTGAGAGTTGGAGTAATTTGCTAGATTAAACACACAAAACTGGCACTCATTAAAGAAAGAACTAATTAAATGTTTTTTTGATATTGTCATTGTACTCAAGTAAAAGCACAAAATATGAATATTTGGATCCCTTTCAGGAAGAAGGCAAAACCATATATATACAAAATTATTTTAACTTATGTGATATATAACAATATATGATATCAATAATAGAAGAATTGCCAAACTGATAAAATTATGGCAATCCTTTACCCCTTAACGACCTATGACGGGCTAGGAATGTCATGCAAAAATGGTCAGTTAACAACTAAATCTACGATTCCTTTTCTTCGCTTAACCATCCCAATGTGATTACTAAAATATTTAAAATATAATAAAAATAGCTAAAAAAATGATTTTACAAATGTGGTAAAATTGCAAAATTATGCAGTGTTGCCACCACAAGGGGAACCATCCAGTTCCAGCAGAATGTAAAAATTCCAAAAATAATAAAATTAAAATATAGTTCATTATCATGAGCAAGTGCTAAAATTAGCGCTGTATAAAAGCATTCCAAATACCCAAGGGGTGTCTACTTAAAAAAAGAATGGGGTAAATTGGAGTGGCCGGATTCAAAGATAGGGTAAAGGCACAGACTGACCAAAACGGGGGTAAAAAAAGCACACTTCCCAAATGTGGCCTTTTAGCCCGCAAACAACCAGACAAACCCATGCATGGGTGTTAAAATTGAAATGAAAAGATGTTGCTGAACATCTTGGGGTGTCTAGTTTTCCAAAATATATGGTTTTATGGGGTAAATTGCATTGGCCAGCTTTAAAGATACCCAAAAATAGCACATGGGGCAGAAAGACCAGATTTCGGAAAAAAAAAAAAAAGTTTTGAAATAGCAAAATGCTACTTGTATTTATTGCCCAATAACTTGCAGGGGGAAAAAAAAACATAAAAACATTGAGTATTTCTAAACTTAGGACAAATAGCGGAATATAGTTAGCAGGTTTTTTCATTAGCTTTTTTGGACGAGTAAAAGATTTTTCAAATAAAAGTGAGAAAAAGTGTTTTTTTGTTTCTTAAATGGCTCTCTTTTATTTTTTACATACTCCACAGGTTCATATTACATACCTCATTAGTTCATATTATCCACTTACATTGAGTATGATATATACATTTTTTCAGACTTTATTATACTTTCATTTTTCACATTGCATAAAAAAACAACTTTCATTAAGGACAGAATAAGGTCCTATGAAAAGTATAATTAGAAACATAATCCTATACAAACTTGTTTTCCTCTGTATACAGGAACCAGAACCTGAAATTGTTTCACCTAAGAAGTGGCCTACTGTTGATGCCAGCTATTATGGTGGTCGTGGTGTTGGCGGCATCAAAAGGATGGAGGTTGGTCATATTACATTTTATGTTTTATATTTGCATCATTCTCAGTGTAGGACTCAATGCAATAAAAACAGAAAATATGGAGAAGGAAAGCATCTATATTACACCACTCTGACATGAAAACCATTTCTGTTCCTCTTACATCAGGATCGTTGTTTTAATGTTATGGAAAAAGTAAGTGTCACACACAGTTAATCCTGGTATAAAAAGAGCCAGTTGTGTTAACATGGAATTCTTGGGAAATATTAAGTACTAATAAGAAAATAATTGACCTGAAATCCATAGTCCAAAGATTTTAATGCACATATTTTTACTGTATGCTGTATTAATTAGCTTATGGATTCAGCCTATTGAATGTATATCATTTCAAAACAGTTTAACAAAGTAATAACTTAGAGGCCGTATCACTCTCATACCAAGTATATTAACTATCAAGGCTGTTATCACCCCTTGAGGACCAACGTAATGTAGTGCTCAAGAATCCATGTAAATCATTTACAATGATTACTTTGAGTGCTTGCGCAAATGTGAGATCTTGTGCATTTTTGTAGGTGTTTTGTAAATATAAATTTTCACATAAAATGTCAATGGTTATAAACAATCAATTATTATGGAATATCATCTTTTTATTATGTAGGTACGTTGGGGAGATAAAGGTTCTACAGAAGAAGGTGCACGATTAGAAAAAGCCAAAAATGCAGTTGTGACAATACCAGAGGAAGCATCGGAACCTCTGCAGTCAAAACCTCAGAAACCAAAGCCTACCTCACAAGTACACCAGACAAAATGGTACACGCCAATCAAGGTGATTATCTAAGAGTAATAGTAACAGCCAAGCATTATTCAAAGATTTTTTTTTAAAGGATATGTCTGATCGTTAATATTTTATTTGGATTTATTTTATTCTTAATAAAGGTTTGCATCTCTTTTGCATTTTTCTACATTAATTATTCAGTTACTGGAGTTACAATGAGATTTCAGTCTCATTTAACTCCTTCTCTGACTGTCTCTATTGAAAATAGTACTACTCAGTGTGTGCTTACTTACTCTTACCATTGTCAATAGAAACTATCCCCTGCCCCAACCTCGTGCACTTTAAAATTAGTGGCAGTAGGAGCATCCATTCACAAGCGTACTACAAAAACATCTCTTTTCCTATGTGGTTCCTGATTTCATTGCTTTTCAGTATGTGCAAGAACATCCTTCATGCCAAATTGCATGTTATGGGGAGCTGAGATTTCTGAGGCACCAAGGAGAATTATATTAACATTGTTTTTCCCCCTGAAAGGGTCGAATTGATGCACTTTGGGCCTTGTTGCGAAGACAGTATGACCGAGTTTCTTTGATGCGTCCTCAGCAAGGAGATGAGGTATGATTCAATTTTGTGTGTTACTGTTCGGCCATTTTTCTCCAGAATTTAATACATAACTCCTGTTGTCTTGCATACACAGTAATGCTGCTTCAAAGTAGATTCGCAGTATGCATTATCTGGTGTCCCCTGAAAAACAGGACAGAGGTAGAGCTCTGTGGGACAGAGGGATAGAGTGATAAGATTGGAACTGTCCTGAGCAAAGCAGGACAGTTGGGAGGCATGTTGTATAGATATATATATCTATATCTATCTATATATATATATATATATATATATCTATCTATATATATATATATATATATATATATATATAGATAGATAGATATAGATATATCTATATCTATCTATATATATATATATATATATATATATATATATTTACTCACAAAGTCCATTGCACACCATTCCAAATCTTCCAAGACTGGTGCTAGTAACCAGCAGTTTCCATACAAAGCACTCTCAAAGGATGGTCAGCACTCCAGGTCTTCAAGTTAACAACTTTTCTTTATTCAAACAAAGTCAAGTCGACGTTTCAGTCATTGCTAAGTTTCATCAGGACATACATTTGAAATAAAACATACCGTATTGGCTCGGATATAGGCCGCCCCCGTATATAGGCCGCACCCTAAAAGTTTGGTGCTTTTTTAAAGAAAAAGTTTTTTTCTTTAAAAAAGCACCAAAAAAACATGCTGCCACTCTGCCCCCCGCCGAGATATGCTGCCACTGTCCTCCCTCCCCGAGATATGCTACCACTGTCCTCCCTCCCCGAGATATGCTACCACTGTCCTCCCTCCCCGAGATATGCTACCACTGTCCTCCTCCTCCCACCCCCGAGATATGCTACCACTGTCCTCCCCCCCCGAGATATGCTGCCACTGTCCTCCCCCCCCCGAGATATGCTGCCACTGTCCTCCTCTGCCCCCCCCCGACTTACTGGAGCAGACTCTCGGGTGTCTTGCGGGGCCGGCGGGGGACATCTACGCGTAGATGGCCCCCACCGGCCCCGCAAGACACCCGGGAGTCTGCTCTGGTAAGTCCGGGGGGGGGACTTAGACAACCTCCCGAGCCGACACCCCCCGTGGGAAGTGCTGGCAGGGGAGGCTGTCTGAGCGTATCGGGGAGTAGGATGCAGGTCCCCTGCACCGCTGCGGGGGATCTGTATCCTAACCCCGCTGCCTGCCCGCCGCCAGACCCCGAATATAGGCCGCACCCATACTTTAAAGACTTAAAGTGGGGGGAAAAAGTGCGGCCTATATTCGAGCCAATACGGTATTTATAGTAAAATAGCAAGAGAACTCACCAATCTAAAGTGGGTGGGTGTGTGCCGAAATCGGCTTGTCAATGCAATTAATGTGCATGATAACACCGTAACATTATTGTGTTCCGGTTACTATAGTAACACAGTGTATTAAGTTTGTTCATGTTTAATAATGTGATATGTCCATTATTAGCAGTTAGCATACACCAGGCTTCAATCTGCCAATAGTTGGAATGTTATTCACTCTGAAGCCTGAATACTACCAAGATCTTGACAGCAGCTATGGAAAAAGCCACACAGCTGCATACGGAAGTTGATAAATCCTTTAATACACAAATGGTACGTACAACCATGTGCAATGATGCATCTCAACATCTAACTAAAAGCATTAGGAAGAACGGGAATATGCTCACCTGTGACGCTTCTTTGCCTCAGACATTCCATCAGGCCCCGTTAATGAGTTACAAGAGACAAAAGAATCTAAGGGATCTCCAGGTATGGACTGACCAGGTAGAAAGTTACACAGAGGGTCGAAATAAATTTAAGAACAATGGGAGTGTTCTTAAATTCGCACACCCACATACATGCAGAGTCTTCAACATCAGCCATTGGATCACATGCAAGAAAGAGTATGTGATCTACAAGATACAGTTTCCTTGTGACCTTGCATAGATAGGCAAAACAGAAACTACTCTAGGTTGAGCGTATTAGGGAACATAGATCCAGTATTAGGGTAGCTTACAGGGATGGGCAGTCTAATTTTTTTGGACCTTAAACACCCTCTTACATCCCTCAGGTTTATAGCAATTGACCACATCCCGGAGTCATTAAGAGGGGGTGACCGTGTATAATACATGTTATAAACATGTATAATACATCTTACTGTCATGTAGGTAAAATACCTAAAATAATCTGTTTCTTTTTATTCCTTTTAAGAAATACAGCATGTAGAACAGGAAGTTCAGTGCCTGAGGGCTTCTTCCACACAGTAGGTTTCCAGTTGACAGAGTATTCAGTGATAAATCATATTAATTGTTTCAATGCATGTTCATTATTAGAAACATTCTAGATGCAGGTCAGATTCCATCATTCAGTACCATGTTTGACACCAACCTTAAAAAATTTAAACCTTGCCCCCCATGTTAGTTTTAACCCTTTCCAACACTTTGTTATAAAAACACCCATTTTTAAAAAAAATAAACTAGCTTATACTTCATTATATGGGAGATGTTCCAGGAAACATTACTTGAAACCTCAAGCCAACTGCAAATGCACAACTCTGTATCTTTAATAACCAATGTGTATTTACCATGGTATACAGGTTTTGGTATCTGTCAGTACACACAATAAACACTGCCCGTGTATGTAAATACAGCCATATGTATTGCAGAACCAAATCTGTCAAAACTATTTTTTTTCTTTTTTTCCTGCTAAAGCATGCTCTTTGTAGACTTTGCAGACTGTTAAGCAAAACTCTGTGTAGCAGCAGGAACATTGGGTGCAGTTACATTGTTCCATGCACTTGAAAGGGAGACTGTGGGATCTGTCAGTCTTTGGCAGAGGGTAGAAACAAAATCTTCTGGCAACATTTCAAATGCTTTGAGATAGTGTGCGGCTTAATACTGCTGTATAAAACATAAAAATAATATCATTGTCTACAGGGTGTCGCCCTTGGGATGACAGTTTCTGTTAATCTGTAAGAATGATTTAGATCATGAACACCTCTCTTTATAAATGTATAGCATTATTAAAATAACACTGCATTCTGTAACCAAACAAAACCACTGCACATATGAATACAGTATAACTAAATAGCACACATCTTTATCTCTTAGAATGTATTTCTTTATAAACAAATCTGTTTATAAATACTGTAGTTTAGTGCACATATATTTTTGGTGATAAAGGTGATTGACATTAATGATTCACTTGTCCAAGATATTTGTTCTGCCTAATTTCTGAGTAGACCTGATTTTTTTATTTCCTCCTCTGATTGATTATAATATGTATTTTAGAAGGCCATACACGTTTCAGAAATCAGTATTGGGCTTTGATTGTGGTTGAAATTCCTGAGAGTCATGCGTTTTTAAACTGGCAAGGTTTTAGAAGCTGATACAGGTGTGAGATAGCAGGTTGTCTCTGACATCTGTTCAGAGTAGAGGCATGGGTCTTTACCAGCCTGCAGCGAGGCTGCTGGATTGTCAGCAGATGTAGTTAAGAGTGGCAGAACAGTTTTGGTCCCACACTTGCTGCCTAGGGGGCTTAAACACCAAAGGTAAAGAGAGTATGGACACAGCTGCACTCCCAAACTTGCCTGAGGCACAAATAACGAGATCTGATATAGTTTGACTCTGTTGTGGTGAGGAGACTAGAACAGAAAGCAACTTCAGAAGCAACTTAA
This sequence comes from Spea bombifrons, assembly GCF_027358695.1. Classification (NCBI taxonomy): domain Eukaryota; kingdom Metazoa; phylum Chordata; class Amphibia; order Anura; family Pelobatidae; genus Spea; species Spea bombifrons. The sequence goes on from NC_071087.1 coordinate 68,259,693, forward strand.
TGCAACAACATCTGCCGCCATGTTTCCAGGGAGTGACAGGGGACAGCAGGTACAGATCGAAGTCCCCGCATAAACAGCCTCTATTAAGCCATGAACTCTTTTGATGGGCTTCCATCAAATAAGCTGGAGTCCACAGCAGGAGTGTGCATTGTTTTCAAAGTTGTGGGTTTTTCTTAATAGTTAACAAGGTAATTTATAAATGTTGCATTGCCAGGAACTTTAGCTTATTAAACAGCGATTGAGACGGAACAGAGTATTAAAAAGTAAGAAAGTAAATCAGTGTCACTCTCAAGGTTTATTGAGCTAAGTTTGAAGTCACAATAACCTAGACTTCAAATCTACCAGTCTATAAGCAATACACTTTTGATTCCATTTATATAAACGCAGCGTAAGTATTTTTCAGTGCTTATATAAGATTTTTACATAAATGACACTATAAATACATTGTTTAATATGTAAAATCTCAAAGCATAGTTCATTTCCTGTTATGTTATAATGAATATTAGTCTTGACTATGTGACTATATGCCTGTGCTTCCCACTTTATCTAAAAATGTCAGGCAGCGTAAGGGAGAGAGTATACTGTATGTATGTTAGAGTAAGGGTGTAAACGTGTTTGTGTGTGAGCATGTATGTGTATCAGCATGAAAGTGTACGAATAAGTGTGTGAGCATGGATGTGTATGTGTAATTGTGCGCATGGCTGTGTAAGTGTGTGAGAGCATGTATGTGTAAGTGTGTATGAGAGGGCGTATGTGTTAACAAGAGTGTGTAGGCTGTAGGTTTCTGTGAATGAGTATGTGTGTCACAGACTGGGTCCATACAGACGACTGTAATGACCCAGAGCACCCAAAGATTGTGTTCAGGAGTTATTGTGCAGTAGCGGAGTGGGACAGGGCCTGGTTGTGCAGCCACATACCAGTACCCTGACATAGCTGCTGATGTAGTCCATAACAAAGCAGAACTTGGAGATATCCTGCAAGCACCCTGGGGCAGGCATGAAACATAGCACTAGAATCATATGCGGGATGCTGCAGGCTGGGAGTAGGGAAGCTAAGCAGAGTATATAGCGGAAACATAGCAAGCAAGGGGGACAGAGCAAGCAAGGGACAGGGAGACCAAGCAAGGAACATAACCAGACAAGACATGATACAGGGCACAACAAAGGACAGGGAACAAGGCAGGGAGCACAGGGGAAGTACCGAGGATCCGGAATCCTCGGACGCGTCTCCTTTAAGCAAGGATAGGACATCTTAACTGGGACATGGGGAGAGGAGAGATGAACCGAAATCTTCAGATGATTCATGGAAAGGAGGGCAAAGGTATACAGGAACTAGCCTAGGACTGTGTGATAACAATTGGAGATTCCGTCACATCATATGGCCATAGTATGCTTAGCCCACCACTACGCCAAAGTACTCCAATATTCGGTGGGTCCTAACGTTAAACTGCTTACTGAATTACTAATAAACTAAACATTGAATCCAAACACAAAACCAAGGGCATACGGGTGGGGCACACCTTATAAAGGAAAATGGAATCAAGGAATCAGAAGCAAAGAACAGAGCATATGGACATCCAGAAATGGATTACAGCAAAACATGGGAACTGAGGCAAGGCAGGGAAAAACAGAGATATGCAGCCTGGATGGACCCTGACAATGTGTGTGCGTATTGGGGTGAGTGTTTAGGTTTTGTGCAAATGTGAGAGCGTGCGCAAAAATGTGTGCCAGCGCATATGTAACACAGAGGTGTGTCAAATATAGGATCTGCCCTGGTTGCCAAATACTGGAGCCTCATTAGATATTTGTACTGTATGGTCATTCCAAGTGCTTGCCCCACTTGTAAATATTATTTTTCCATCCCGCACTGCTGAGTTTGCTTTATTGAGTATGACAATAAGACCTAGAAACTAATCGTCTCATACTCTTATACCAACTAGTTTCTTCCCTGCTGGTTGCTCTGCCTGTCTCAGTAAGAATCTCTGCTTGTTTATTTTGCTGGCTTGCAAACATCGTCGGTTAGCCTTTGCGCATGTAAGTGCATTAGCTCTCTTGATTGCACAGGCATGGATTTTACACATTTCCACACTTGAATCCAGTGCATTATCCCTTAATGGCTTGATTCATAACTGAAGAAAGCTACAACTATTTTATACAATTTCCAGAAAGGCTAATGCGTCTGTTTATGGAAATAGCAAGTGTGATCTGCCCAATTAATTCAGTTCCTGGTCTTCATGAAAGACATGAGGCTTTAGCTGACTCTTGTGCCAAGATTTATGAACTGGTACTATAGCATTTAACCAGATTAGTCATTTTTCCATTAACTGCTTGAAAGCAGGGCAGATGTCCAAGCTGCTGGTTGTAAACTCGATAATGTCTGCTGTGCTAATCTGTAGCCTTTGCTGATGGAGAAGGTTGTAGATAACAGGATTACGCTTCCATAACCCTGGTTTTCATAGCATAGGAGAGTGGGCTCAGGGGGTAGTAACTGATTTCTGTTGTTAATCTTAATTGATTGCCAAGAAATTTTAATCTATTTTATCTCATCTATTAATTAGGCAATATCCACACATGCACATCTGATTCTCTCTCCCGCTCCCTCTCCAAAGCAGTGTTCGGGATCAGGACTGTATCATGTTAATAAGCAGTAATTTTTAGTGGTGCTGTGTCCTGGGTTTACTGCATTTATAACAAAAAGACTTTAATCTTCCCGATGTGAACTGGAAAACCAAAGTAGCTGGTAGTGCCTGGAGTGCAGATATTCTAAACTCCCTACTGAAATTGTTTATAAAACATATAGTTGAAGAGACAACTCGTAAGGAGGCCATATAAGATTTAGTGTCCACAAATAGAGATTTGTTAATGGATATTACTGTAGGTGAAATATTGGAATCTAGTGATCCTCAGTCTGTGTGGTTTCATATATGAACAGTGACACCACACAAAAACGTTTTAGATTTTATAAAAGCTGACTTTTCTAAAATGAGAATATGTGCAAAAAAGCCATTACCAGGCTGTGGTCATTTAAATGGACTCCAGGAGAAATGGGATTATTTAAAAGTTGAATTATTGAAGGTAAGAGAAAATAGATTAAGGCTGGTAAGTAAGTGCATAAAATTAAAGAAACCACTGTGTTCCAGAATAGTAAAAAACAAGAAGTTAGTATTTAGTAAACACAAAAAAAAACCAAAGTAAGAAAGAAAGACAAATCTATAAGTTTAGGCAGAAAGAAGCAAAGAGAACAGAAAAAAGAGTTGCCCAGTTAGTAAAACATGAGATAAAATGTTTAATAGACATATAAATGAGAAAAGGAAAGTAAAACAAGCATTAGTTTGATTCGAAACAAAAGAAGGACGTTATGTAGAAGAGGATAAAGGTCTAACTGACTGCCTCAATGAATATTTCTGTTCAGTTTTTACAGATGAAAATGAGGGAAAGGGTCCTCAGTTAGGAAAAAAGACTAATGAGTCAAATGATACTAATGAGTTTATCGAGGTGGAGGTTCTACTTCAGTTGTCACAGAAGATTGGAAATTGGAGAATCTTGTGCCCATTTACAAGAAGGGCAGTAGGGAGGAGTCGGGCAACTACAGGCCAGTAAGTCTTACGTCAGCAGTAGGGAAATTAATGGAAACTATGTTAAAGGATAGGATTATTGAACATCTAACATCACCTGGGTTTTAAGATCAAAAAGAACAAGAAGTTGGTGCAGTAGACATTGCGTATCTAGATTTCAGTAATACTTTTGACACTGTCCCACATAGAAGACTTATCAATAAACTACCATCTCTGAGTTTAGATCCCATTATTGTTGAAAGGATTAGACAGTGGCTGAGTGATAGAAAACAGACGGCTGTAGTCAATAGAGAATATTCTGAGCAATGTCTTGTTACCAGTGGGGTACCTCAGGGATCTGTACTTGGAACAATTCTCTATACGTATTTTTAGATATTGCGGAAGGTCTTGATGGTAATGCTGCTAACCGCACCTCCTCCCGGCTACAGCGGAAGTTGTCTACGCGAATCGCGTAGAGCTCTACATGCTGCCCGGACTAAGCACCGGGGACTCAGAAGCACCGGTAAGTTGGGGGGGGGGTATAACACAGGAGGATCCAGGTCCCCAACGGGCGTACAGGTAATGCATTCAACCAAGGAAGTCAGTGGAGCCCAGCTTTCTAATCACAATGGTATTAGTAAAATATTTAAGAAAAAAATGAAGTGGTAACATTTAAAAATAATTATGCATCAGAGGAACCATCCAGTTCCAGCTAAATTTAAAAAAAATTCCAAAAAGAATAAATAAAAAATAAAGTTTATTATTATGAGCAAGTGCTAAAATAAGCGCTGTATCTTCCCAAAAATCTTGACATAGAAAGAGTTAAAGTAAAAGCATTTCAAATACCCAAGGGGTGTCTAATTAAAAAAAAAAATGAATGGTTTAATGGGGTAAGTTGGAGTGGCCGGGTTCAGAGATAGGGCATAGGCATAGACTGACCAAAATGGGGGGGGGGGCAAGCACACATCCCAAATGTGGCCTTTTAGCTCCCAAACTCCAGACAAACCCAATCACTGGGTTTGTCTGGTGTTGGTATCACTGTACTCGGGAGATGTTGTTGAACACATATTTGGGGTGTTGTTTGACGTGACGTTTGTGAGGTATGCCCAGAGGCGTATCTACTTAAAATAGCGCCTATGGCAAGCACTAAAATTGCGCCCCTGTCCAAATATCTAAAACCCATTTACTAGCCCCTGCTGCCCATATATATATATATATATATATATATATATATATATATATTAGTCCCTGATGCCAATAGCAGGTATAGATCAACACACAAATCCAGATACAATTGAAATTCACTTGTTATCTCAGCACTGAAGGTATATATCAAATATACAGAATCAGACATACAAATCCTGTATTTGCAGATCTACAATAATATATGAAACGTAGCATCACAGGTATAGATCAAATACATACATGTAAACAGCATTGTAGGTATTAATCAACTGAATAAGACATATTAACCCTGTATTTGCAGGTACACATAAATAATGTATGGAAACATAGCATAGCACATATGGATCTACAGAAAAACACAAAACCCAGCTTTGCAGGTAAAGATCAATTGGAATTCACATAAAAACACGGCATTAAAGGTATATTTAAAACCCCCTAAATTGCAGGCATAGATCACAGGTTGCACACCCCAAAGTCAGCCCTGGCGTCCACACTGCTCACATAGAACCCGGCCAGCACCCAGATCACACACATAAGATTTGCAATCTTTGTCCCCAAATAGCCCACCACAAGTCAACTTTGTCCCCAAACAGTCCGGCCTGTGCCATCCTTGTCCCATATACGCCCTGCCTGTGCCATCTTGGTCCCCGAGGCTCAAACCTCCTGCTAGTGCCATCTTTGCCCTTCCACAATTATACATCTATGATACACAAACACTTTTACAGTCACTCACTAATTCACACTTTAATTCAGACAACTCATCCACGCATTAACTCATGCTCTCCCTCATTCAGACAATTCATCCACATATTAACTCATGCTCTCCCTCATTCAGACAACTCATCCACATATTAACTCGCGCTCTCCCTCATTCACACATAATTTCACACTCTTTACTTATATCTACCCCCTCTCCTTCTCCTTCTCTTATCACTTTCTAACCCCTCTCCTTCCCTTATCACTTTCTAACCCCTCTCCTTCCCTTATCACTGTCTAACCCCTCTCCCTCCCTTATCCCTGTCTAACCCCTCTCCCTCCCTTATCACTGTCTAACCCCTCTTCCCCGTTGTAGAGACCCCCACCGACTGACAGAGAATCGAGGTCTCCTGTAGAGTATCATCCTCTCTGTCAGCTGGTGGGGGTCTGCGCGATGCGCACAGACAGCCTCTGTTACTCCCCTTCACTTCCGCTGGGGCTTCTATGAAGCTCCAGTGAAAGTGCCTGTCAGCAACGGAGGTTCACAAAACACCAGGGAGTCGGGAGAGAGGCAGAGTGGTGTATGGGAGGGGGAGGAGGCAGAGTGATATATGGGAGGGGGGAGAGAGGCAGAGTGGTGCATGAGAGGGGGAGAAGGCAGAGTGGTGCATGGGTGAGTTATAGTGGTGTATGGGGGATATAATGAATTTCAAGGAGGCAGAGTGCCATTTCTGGGGGAGTTAGAGTGGTGTATGGGGGGCATAATAAATTTCAGAGTGGCATATCTGGGGAGGAAGAGTGGTGAATCAGGGAGTATAATGAATTTCAGGGCGGTGCAGGGCATTTATGGGGGCCAGAGTGGCATATCAGGGTTCCCAGTGGCATATAGGGAGGTATAAGGCATAAATGGGGGCAAGTGGCATATTGTAACTTATAAGGCATATCGATATTAGGCATATCAGGGGGGCATAAGACATATCTGGGGGTAAAAGGTATATCAGGGAGCTCAGTTGCATGTCACTGGCATATAAGGAGTATAAGGCATATCGGGGGCACAGTGGAATCTCTGGCATATAGTAGGTATAAGGCATATCTGGGGGCTGAGTGGCAAGCTGGGGGTCAGATGTGCATAACTGGGGGCAGTTTGGTAAATAAAAGAAAATATAAACAAGGCTTTTTTTCTCATAGTTTTTATTAAATATGAAAAATAGTTAACATATGAATTAATATTTACTAATAACTTTGTATTAAAACCTAGTTTGAGAAACACTGTGTTTGGGTTCTTGTAGCTTTTATTATTATGTCAGTAAAATAAGAAAGTGAATAGAGAAATGCCACTGTGATAAAGAGCTGAAAGTGTAAATTGTAAGTTTTTCATTACATTATTTTAAATAAGAAAAATTTGCATTTTGTTATCCAATTAATCGAAAAAATAATCAGCCAACTAATCGATTCTTAAAATAATCGTTAGTTGCAGCCCTAGCCCTCACACACACACATACACATTCACTGCCCTCACACACACACACATGTACACTGCCCTTACACACACACACACACATGTGCACTGCCCTTACTCACACATATATATGTACATGTACAAACCAGCTAATAAATACCTATACTGCTCTTACACACACCGGCCCATATACACACAATCTTACAAACACATACATACACATACATGCCCTTACACCCCTTTCTCCCCATCTCTTACCTCTCCTGGCATCCTGCCTCCATCCTGCATCCTGCGATGGGAGTGCGAGGTCTGTCACTGTCGCTTTACTGCTTCCTCATCCCTACGCGCCGGCTATTGCTGCAGAGCACATGGATGCCATATCCCCAGTAGTAGTGATTAGAGAGCAGTAAAGCGAGGTCTGAAGTGACGGCCTTCGCGCTGCCTTATGTTGAGCCGACTAGAGGGAGATTGCAATCTCCCAGCTAGTCCTGCAGGTTGCAGCTGCTTATCGGGAGTGTATGTATCCCCCCCTCCCGCAGCTGCACCGTAGGTGAGTACAGATCTCCCCTCACCCTTCCTCTGCCTCTGCAAAGCGGGACAGAGCCCCAGAATCGGGACTGTCCCGCCTAAATCGGGATAGTTGGGGGGCATGCATCTCATTTCTCCAACTCTCACTTCTGTCTGTCTGATCACAGCCTGCTAACATTTAATCTTGACATACCTCCCACACCCTCTCTACCCAAAAAATCACCACAAACCTACCGTAACCTCCGCAACCTAAACACTTCACAGCTAACAGATACACTCCCGGCCACTCCTCTCTGTATAACCATACGCAAGCCTCAGCCCTAGATATGGTTGTCCCTGTAACTGTACCCAATTCCCCACGCTCTCCACCTTAGCCATGACATTCCACACAGACACGTCTCCTCCAAAGGTGTTCACGTACCGCTGAGTGCCTATGGAGGAAGTCTCGTTCACCTGAAGACTTCACTCACTACAAACTCATGCTCCGTTCCTATACATCGGCCCTCCATCTCTCTAAACAAACATATTTTATTTCATTAATCACCTCTTTCCCATAACCCTAAACATCTATTTTCCACTTTTAACACCCTTCTCTGTCCTACAGCACCTCCCTTGCCCTCCAACTTCTCTGCCCAAGAGCTTGCTACCTACTTCAATAAGAAAATTTACACGATCAGGGATAACATCCTCACCCATAGTGTCAATCACATGGTACCTCAACCTTCCTCCTTACCTCAATCCATCCTCACGTGCTTCAGCCCAATCACACCCTTTGACGTTTCCAAATTCCTGTTGTCCTCCCACCTCACTACCTGTCCCCTCAACCCCACACCTTCACATCTCCTACCATCCCTCTCTAGTGTCCTTACCCCAACACTAACCCACATCTTTAATCTCTCCATTTCCTCTGGTGCATTCCCATCCTCATTCAAACATGCCATCATCTACCGCATCCTAAAGGAACCTTCCCTTGATCCCACATACCCATCAAACTATCGTCCAGTTTCACTTCTCCTGCTAGCTTCCAAACTGCTGAAAATTACAGTTAACAAATTGTCTCTCTTTAAACTCTCTAGTTGACCCTCTACAATCTGGTTTCCGTCCACAGCATTCAACAGATACTGCACTCAATAAAATTACTAATGACCTCCTTGCAGCTAAAACAAAAGGCCACTTCTCACTGGTTATTCTCTTGGACCTCTGTGCAGCCTTTGACACAGTCGACTATCCATTCCTCCTACAAACCCTCCATGCTCATGGCATCCATGATACGGCTCTTTCATGGCTTAAATCCTACCTCTCTGACTGTACTTTTAGTGTCTCATTCACTGGAACTTGCTCCACTCCCCTACCGCTATCTATTGGTGTTCCTCAGGGCTCAGTTCTTGGGCCGCTGTTATTCTCTATCTACCCTTCTTTCGTCGGACAACTCATATCTTCCTTTGGCTTCCAGTACCACCTATATGCAGATGACACCCTAATCTATATTTCTATAACTCGCCTCACCGCCTGTCTATTAGGAATTGCACATCCAGTCCCTTAGCAAATTTGCCACCTTCACCTGAAAAAAATCTCCTGAATCCGCCCATTCCTCACACAAGAAACAACCACTCCCTTGTGATATCCTGCCTGGATTATTGCAACTCCCTACTAGCCGGTCTCCCCCTCTCCCGCTTTTTACCGCTTCAATCCATCCTTACCGCTGCAGCTAGATTTTCTACTGTTATTACCTCTTCCCACTCCCGTATTCAGGATTTCACCTGCGCCGCACCACTCCTGTGGAATTCCCTTCCCTGTTGTGGCAGACTTTCTACCTCGTACACAACTTTCAAAACCTCTCTAAAATCCCACCTCTTCTGGGAAGCGTACAGCATTCCTTCCCAATACTCTCAGCCATCATCATAATTCAAGCCATCTGAATAATAAACGGCTTCAACATATCATCGGAACCAGATCAACTCATCCCCATCCAAGTAGTCCTCTCCTATTGTCTCACTTCCCCCTCAACCACCGACTAGATTGTAAACTCGCAAGAGCAGGGCCCTCTTCTCCTTTGTACCAGTTTGTTATTGTGTGTGATTTTAAATTGTTCAAATGATTGTGACAGCGCTGCAGAATCTGCCAGCGCTTTATAAATAAATGTAATGTCATTTTTTTTATATTCTTTAACAGAAGCTTAAAGGACAATCTTGTAACTTTAATATGATTGAAAGTATGTTTCCACTATGCTATTCGGGAGAATTCCTGTTTGTGCCAGAGAGAGTTAAAACAGAGGTTTATATATCACAGTACCATCGATTCTTAGACTTCTCAGAAGTGACCTTGTTAGATGATGGAGATAATCATACAGAGACAGAAAGTGTCTCTTGAGATGGAGTGGAGTGATGCATATCATGTGAAGACACTAAAAGTTTATTGTGTGTGGCAAAAGAAACATAGATCTTCACTTGTGCAGTAAGTGCTTTTGACATCGTACAATGCAAAGACTGATTAGGTACAATGAGCTATTGTTTAGTTATAGTAAAACAAAATGCATGCTTTTTTAAAAAAAACAAGCCAACGGCTTGCATTTGGGCTGCTACAGACTGAAGCATATAACACTCAACACAGGCTAGTATATTGGGAATGGCAGCCCACAACTGCAAAAAACACACGGTTAACAAAACTTCAGGCATTTTTTCCCTCTATAACGTGTATGTTCTTTAGAAACGTAATTATTATACTCTATATTTAATAACTATACCTGGGGACTTTCCAGAGTTGGGTTCCCAGTAACTCTCTACTCCTGGTGGTGTGGGTTTCATCAGGGTGAAAGGCTAGCCACAGTGAGACGGTTTAAACATTTTTTTGGTTTTATCGTAGTAAAGAGTGGCTGCATTATAGAAACAAGACTGAAAATGTTTCTTACATTTCCATAAATAATGCCAAAACCACACATTTGACCATCAGGTAGGTGATACAACAAGGCCAACATGCAACAAGGTCATTGATATTACGTTATGGGATTTTCCAGTTCCAGTCAAACTTTGTGATAGTATTTTTGTGTTTTTCACACACACTGTGCTTCAGGTATGAATATACAGCCCCTGGCATATGTCACTTTTTTCACATGCTGGTATTTAACCATTTCCATGCACTCATTTCACCACCAGCCTCTGACAAAGTAATTGTAATTGTAATTTTTTTTATACACATAGTACCTCAGGTATGAATTTACAGCTCCTGGTCACTGTCAAAAACCCCAATATGTGTTAAGTAACATCTCCTGAGTACAGTGATACTACCCATGCATTGGATTGCCTGGGTGTTTGGGGGGCAAAAGGCCACATATGGGAGGTGCGCATTTTTCAGTGTTGAACTTTGACACTTTGTATTTAGTGATCCTGTGCCCATGTACTATTTGGGACATCTTTGAACCAGAGCAATTCAATTTACCCCATCAAACCATATTTAAAAAATGTAATTTTAAAGTATTAAAAAAAAACTAGACACCCCAGGGTATTTCAAATGCTGATATTTTAACCATTTCCATGTACTAATTTTACCACCAGCCTTTGTGGTCAAAGTTTGTGGAAGTAATTTTTTTTTCTTGGGGGAGGGGGTTAACACACATAGTACTTAAGGTATGAATTTAGTAGCTGGTATGTGTAACTGCCAAACAACACCCCAATATGTGTTCAGCAAAATCCCCTCTGTACAGTGATCTGACCAATGCTTTGGATTTGTTTGGTTGTTTGGGAGCTAAAAGATCAATATGGTTAATACGACCACTTCCCAAAATAAAATCACACTAACAAAAGTTAATTCCTTAAATTAATTGATTTGGTTTTTTTTTTTGTAAAACAAAGCAAGGTTAAGAACAAACAAGTATAAGTAATTATTTATTTAATTGGCTATTAAACAGTACTGCATGTCTGCAGGCTTACCTGTGGCCTGTTAAAACATAACATTGTCATGCAATCCATGAAGTGGTAACTAAATAAAATATGCTCATTTGTTTTTAGAATTTCTATTGTTGACTGGGGAATGGCAAGCTCTCACAAATCTCAGCTATAACCTTGCCAATTGCTGTATGCCTGTAAGTGCACTGCAGTTATTTGGAACATTTTCTAGGTTGGCGCTGGCATCCTTTTGCTAGATTACATTTATGCATTAGTACCATCTGTGCTTGCTGCTCCTTCTGCGAGTTAGACCTGGCCAAATTACTGGCATTTATCTGGAAATGCCTGCAAAAAAGGGAAAAGATTGAGAGACCAAAAGTCGCTTAAATGAGACTTTAGGTCTTATAGACAAGTAATCATTAAAGGAGGAACCATAGAGGGAAAAAAATCACAACCAAGAAGCAAAAATATTTACTGCTATTTCTTTAATTGGTTTTTTTTCCCCGATCATTAAATTACTTGCTTTCTGTATTATTATATCAGTTATAACTGCTAGAATACAGTGAAGGAGAATTAGTCATAATGAGGTTGGAAACCATCGATATGTGTGTTTTCAAGTTGATGGTCTTGTTGGCTGGAGATGTTTAGTTAGACTTCAATGAGTGCCATTTTTAAACTAAAGTTCAAAATTAAGTTCTGGCCTGTTGGGCCTAAGAGACTATTGATTTGCAACTTTGAAGCTTTGTTAAATCATGTAATTAAGAGGGAGGTAGTAGCCTAATGGTAAGGACATGGCAAATGGTGTGTGTGAATGTACAGTAACAGCAGTTGTTGTTACACAATGGTGAAAATGGTTAAATGGTTATCTGTTAGATAATAGATAAAACATTTGAAATAGTGCACAAAACAACAATGAACAGTAGGTACTAGGTTTCCATGCATTTCTGCACCTCTCTTTCTCCTCAAACCTATGTGCAATACTGTCCTCTCGATGAACTTATGCAAAAAGGCAGAGTTACAGGGAAAGCCTCTGGGGGTGAGGGTGTGTCTGAAAGCTCCACCTTTTTGCAGAAGTGCCAAAGGAGCAGGTGATATACCACAGAAGCAGGCTGCCCCCAGGCCGGTCCAAAATTGTGAGCATGTATGTATGTGTCCACATGAATGTGTATGTATAAGTGTGTGAGCATGGACACGGTTGGCACTGGGATGCTATTTGGGACAAAGATAGCACTGGGAAGCTGTTTGGCACAATATGACAATGCTAAGCTGTTTGGGCACAAGGTTAGCTATTTTCAGCTATTTGTGGACAAATACGACACTGTTAAGCTATTTGGATACAAAAAATGCCAAGCTGTTTGGGCACAAAGATGGGACCGGTAAGCTGTTTAGGCACAAAAATGGCAGTGACTTTTTCTGGACAATGTTGGCACAGTTAAGCAGTTTGGGCACAAATATGGCACTGTATATATGGTGCAAATGATGTGTGAATGTACAGTAACATTGGTTGTTATACGCATCATGCTCATGTCATGGATTGAACATGGGCTAATTCAAAAAATTTGAGCATCTATGATCTTTCTAGCATAGTTGACATGGATGACTGATCTTGGTGAAAATGGTTTGAATTTACCGAATGTATTAGTTATATTAAATATTATCTCTTTAAATAATAGATAAATGGTGCACAAAACAACCAAGTAGGTACTCTGTTTCCATGCTTAATATACAGAGGTGGAGCTCAAAAAGGAAAAGGTGGAGCCTAAAGAGGAGTGGTAGAACCAAAAGAGTTTACAGTGGAAGAGGTGGGGCCTGGACAGGAAGGGCTTGTGCAAATTAAGATTAAGAGAATGTGGGGGTTTAGTCAGGCAAAGTGCAGCACAAAACCTAAATGCACCACTACCTTTGTCCCAGTGCATCACCTTCTGCTGCCCCCTCAATGGCCACCATCCTGGCTGCGGAGCATTGTTATATGATGTTATATCACGGCACTCTGTGTCTTAAATGCGCATTGCATCCTATGGAGCCTGAACTGGATCAGCACAGCCCCCATTGTGTAAATGGGGAGATCAGAGAAATCCATTGTAACAGGCCTAGACCAGATATTGTTGCTTGCTGAGGGGACAGTGTACTGTAGCTCTCGAGCTACAGCTTTCCCTAAAGATAACTTTTTCTAAAGATTTTTTTTCTTTCATCTAAAGCAGGTATATTATTTATTATTATTATTACTATTATTTATTGTTTTAGATAGCACCATCAGATTCTGTACCACTGTACAAAGGGTAGATACAGAAACAACAGGTGAGGAGGGCCCTGCTCAATATGCATTCTTAGTTGGGGCTTCATGGGGCACTGGAGGGTCCCTTTAAGAATAAGTTTCTATGGGTCGTAGTCCGCATTTTAATCACAGTGAAAAATGTTATCATGAAAAATGTGACTATGACTAGGGTTTCTGGTGCCCTAGATCCTTTGTTCTCGAACACCCATCCACAAACTTCTACCAGCAGTGTATGTTAATGATCATTTGAATTAGATTACTTACAATTTCATGCACTTCTCTGTTTCATTCTATTTCACACACATACACACAAATAATCTACTTGATATTTTTCCATTTCACAAATATTTTATTTCATATTTCTTTAAAGAAGTACTGAGTGATGGTCAATTATGTGTGTTCGGAGACCCAATGTTTTAATTTTTCTTGTAGGACTACTGCTTTACTTATACTCTATATTAATTTATATATAAAAGCAAATGAGGACAGAGGTTAAACTTTTCTTTGCCGACTAAAACTGCAGCATTTTGCCTTACAAGTTACATTCCTTTTTTGGCATTGAAAAAAAGTTTATGAAAAGAGCTTAGCACGAAGACTCTTTAGGGGATCCAGTGGTCATTGTCGTTAACTGTGAACTCATTATAAGTGCAAGAGTTCTATCTTATCAGACTTCATTGTAAACATTTCCACTGATGGAGCAGACAGCTGGATCACAGTGGCATCTAGAGGGCTGTAAAATGTAGCATGTGGCAGAGTAAAATCTGGTGCCTTTTATCAGTATAGTTATAGTTTTTTTTATGTCACTTAATAAAAAAAAACACAGAAATGCTCCCTCTTCTCGTTTTAAAATGTAATATGTTAGTTTCTACAGTAAATTTTGTTGAAAGTGGCTCGTTAAATGAGCAGATCCCATTGTAAAGCGCTATAAAATATTAATCTTTATAAAACAATAAATAATAATAAGAAAACCTCAATTTGCAAGTGTGATCAGAAATATGTTAAATATTAAAATATTTGGTTGAGTATGAGTTTAATGCCATACATTTGAACTAGATTTAGATGCAAGTAAAGTGAAACTTAAAAACTTATTTAATTATTCTTCAATGGCTTATTTTCATCCCTATATTTCCAAATCATGCATCTGAAGTCCTGTGGCCCCCATCTCATTATTTTTTAAATGTTTTTTAATATTAGTGAATACTGTTACTATGTTGCCTTTTTTGAGGGACACATGCTGACCATCTCACATGCTGATCAGCACGAGTCCCAAACAAGCCGTTTGTGTCCCACGGAGCTGTCCTGCTTTTTCAGGTAGTGGGGATCAGGGTCCAGTTGAGGGCATCCTCTTATGTCCTCTAACCAGCACAGTGAGCTTGTCAACAGCTCAGAACTCCATTACAGCTTCCACCTGGCCATTGTGCTGAAGCTGAGCCCTGCAGGATGATTTTTCGGTTAAGACAGATGGGCAGTCTTGCCATTCACCCAACCCCTTCCACAGTTCTGGCCATACACCCCAACAAAGGAGTCCCAGCTTGGACACCTTTGTTTAAGTACCGTATTTTCCGGCGTATAAGACAACTGGGCGTATAAGACGACCCCCAACTTTTCCAGTTAAAATATAGAGCTTGGGCTACCGATGATTGGGTGGTTGTTGTATACAAAGCCTGCTTGGATTGGGTGGGTCAGCTCTCCCTAACATACACTGCCCTCACACACCCCTTCCTTTACACACATATACAGAGAGTTCCCACACACAGTATCCAAAAGGTTCGTATATAAAAGGAAGAGAAAAAAGAAAGAAAAAAAAATATGGTGTAGTATATCAAAGTACGTTTTTAAAAAAACGCTATTAAGCAGATCGGACTGGACTCTTTAACATCCGAAACGGAGGACAACAAGTTTGCCTTTCTTTTATACATTAAAATTATCGTTTTTACCTACTCCCCCTCCGCTGCCTACCTTCTTTATCTACAAGTACCAGTGTGGGATAAAGAAACTCCTAAGGAGACCATTACACTCTAGTATGGGCATATTTATGCCCTTTAAATTGTAAGGGTCCGATCTGCTTAATAGCATTTTTTTAAAAACGTACTTTGATATACTACACCATAATTTTTTTTCTTTCTTTTTTTCTCTTCCTTTTATATATGAACCTTTTGGATACTGTGTGTGGGAACTCTCGCTGGAAGGGTATTTTTGTACATATTATTTTTGTGTTGCACATATAATTTACTCACTTATTATTTGGGTGCTCAGACACTTGTGTGGTTTTGACATATATATCTACACATACTAACATACGCCTGTCCATATATACACATTTATACATTGCCCTCATCACACACTCCTGCCTTTACACACACATATATACACACACCAGCTTACACACAAATACCTACACTGCTCTTACACACACCTGACCATACACATACACTGACCTTACACACACATATATACACATACACTGCACTTACACCCCTTTCTCCCCATCTCTTACCTTTCTCATCTTCTATCTTCCATCCAGTTGTGGGAGCGTGAGGTCTGTCGTTTCAGACCTCTGCTTTACTGCTCCCTCATCACTAAGCGCCAGCAATTGATGGCGCCAGCAATTGACTGAGCGCCAGGATATGATGCCATCCCCGTGCTCGGCATCAATACCCGGCGCGTAGTGATTAGGGAGCACAGAAGCCGAGGTCTGGAGTGCCATTCCTCGAGCTCCCTAATGTTGGGCTAGTTAGAGGGAGGTCGTGATCTCCCCAACTAGCCCTGCTCATCGGGCGCCCGCTGATCAGGGCTAGTTGGGGAGATCACGATCTTGCACCTACCTCGGCGTGGCCCTGAAGACCAGCCCAGGGGAGACGGCTTCTCCGCCTGCCCCTCCCCTAGAGATGCGCTACAGTTTTAGGGGCTTCGTGGGGAATCGTGATTATCCAGTCCGGCTCGGTAAGTTTGAGCACCCGGCGTATAAGATGACCTCCGACTTTTGAGAAGATTTTCATGGGTTAAAAAGTCGTCTTATAATGGGGGTCCTTAAAATGAATATCCTCCCTAGGTTACTCTATCCCATCCAGACCCTTCCCATTTTCTTGCCAAGGTCGTTCTTCAGGGCCTGCCAGAGGCTTTTTACTGGTTATGTTTGGAGGGGGAAGGCCCCTAGGCTCTCTTATTCTCATTTGACTAGACCGAAGTTGTCGGGTGGTGTGGGGCTCCCTGACATTGAGCTTTACTGGATGGCCTCCCATCTTCGGCGGCTTGTAGAGTGGTCCATCTTCGCACCTAAACTCTGGGTTGTTATGGAGCATTCGATCTTTGCCCACCATATCTCGGTAATCCCTTGGGTTCCTGAACCGTCTCGCCACCTGCTGATCCCACGTCACCCTACTGTCTCGCCTACCTTGAGGGTTCTTAGGAAAGTCCTATCCAGGGGTCATCTCCTTACTCATCCTGGCCCTCTCACGCCCGTCTCGCATAACCCGGCTTTTGTCCCGGGCCTGTCTCTGGCACGCTTGGGGGCATTGTTGCCCGCCGGGTCGTCTGTTCTCCGGCTGCATCGTGTCCTAGCGGGTTCCTCTTTGCGCCTGCTCCCTGACCTGTGTAAACTCCGTCCTGTTCCTACGCACTTTAATTTTTTTTATGTCCAACTTAGGCATTTTGTTTCAGGCTTGCTCCACGATCCTCGGGTCCTGCGTCCTCTCACGACCTTTGAATCTCTGTGTGATGTTGGCAAGGAGACCCCTCATCTTTTGTCTCTTTTGTACACTGCCCTGTTGGACACCACTTGTAAGACCAAACCTTATTACTATAGCTTCTGGGAGGGTGAGTTGGGGCTTCAGTTCTCGGATCAGGAGTGGAGCAACATTGCTTACCTTACACACAAGGGGTCCATTTCTAGCAAGACGCAAGAACTGGCGTTTAAGTTACTCACCAGGTGGTACAGGGTCCCTGTGGAACTTCATAAGTTCTTGCCTCAGGTTTCTGAGCTGTGTTGGCGCTGCGAGTCGTCTGTGGGTTCCTATGTTCACATTTGGTGGGACTGTCCCCTGGTACGCCCGTTCTGGTCTGTGGTGTTTGCGATTATTAAGGAGGTCTGTGATCCGGACTACCAGTTGACGCCTCAGCTGGTTCTCTTACAGGCCCCTCCCATCCCGATAGGTCGCTATAAGCGTTCCTTGACCCTACACTTTTTGAACGCAGCCAGGGCCCTGATTCCTCAACTCTGGAGATCGCATTCCACACCTCCGATTAGGCTGTGGTTGCAGAAGGTTAATTTTCTTTGCCACATGGAGTCCCTGGTTATGGCCTCTAAGGGCTTGTCGCATAAGCATGAACTGCGCTGGTTTCATTGGAAGACCTTCCTCCGGTCTTCGAGGTTCCCTGTCATAGTGGGTGTGGATGCTCCGCCGTCTCTCTGAGTGCTCTGCTCTCCCTACTCTGCTTGTGCCCACTATCCTGCACCCTTGATTACTTACCCCCTATTGTTATTGTTTTTCTTTCTTCCTTTCATTTTCGTCATTATTGTCGATGCCGCTCACGTTTTGTCGTTTATTGTTTGATTGTTCTGATTCATGCCTCACATTCTGTATTTTTACGCGCTGAGGCGGTGTGTACTCGTTTATTGCCAGTACCTACTCGATTCTCATAGATCTTTGCATACACTGTTTTTGTTTTCTTAATTGAACCGCCTATTGTGCTACTTACCTGATGTCACTCTGTCGTTCAGGTTACGGGTACTTTGTACTGTATGCCTTTTTGCCTATGGCCTTTTGCTATGGTTTCGACTCATGTTTTGTATATCTGGGTATGTCTGTACCTGTGTTTCTTGTATGTTCATTCACTTTGTGACTGTGTTCCGTTGTGGTTCTCTTTGCAATAAACGGAATTGATAAAAAAAAAAAAAGTCGTCTTATATGCCGGAAAATACGGTATATGAAAAAATGCTGCTCTATAGTGCACAAAATGGATAACAAATCTTTTGTCCGTTTATACTATTGTTATTGGTACCATAATATTTATAATCACCTTTATACATTACAATCTGAGCTCCTAGAAAAGGGACTATAAAATTTAGGTCAAGATAAAGTATTGTTCCTCCTAAATGTGAATATGTAGGAGGTGTACTGACGTGTTTCTATCCTTGACCTTATCTGCTTTGCGGTACCTTAAGTTCCAACCCACACATCATTTTGCAGTCTCATTCTCTCCATGGCTTATGAAAAGGCACATAAAGGTTAGTATACGTATGATACTATAAATTACAGTCCATGTAGCACCTATACATCTGTCGTTGGAATTATACCGTATTTGCTCGATTATAAGACGACCCTGATTATAAGACGACCCCCCAAATCTTAATATTAATTTAGGAAAAAAAGAAAAAGCCTGAATATAAGACGACCCTATAGGAAAAAAGTTTTACCAGTAAATGTTAATTCATTTAAACACTTTTTTAAATTAAAGGTATGCTTGAGAAAAATATTTTGGTTTTATTTCCTTCTATTTTCCAACCTGCCCCCCAGTTATGCACATCTGCCCAGAAGTGCCTTATACCCCCTATATGCCACTGTGCCCCATGATATGCCTTTTAACCCTCTAAATGCCACAGTGCCCCATGATATGCCTTTAAACCCTATATGCCACTGTGCCCCATGATATGCCTTTTAACCCTATATGCCACTCTGGCACTTAGAGGGTTAAAAGGCATATTATGGGGAAGAGTGGCATATAGGGAGGTTTAAGGCATTTCAGGAGGCAGAGTGGCATTAAAGGGGTTAAAAGGCATTTCACAGAGCACTCTGCCTCCAGAAATGCCTTACACCCCCCATTTAACACTCCCCCTCCCTCCTCCAAACTTACCGGTGCTTCTGAGTTGGGGGGGCGCATAACACAGGAGGGTCCAGGTCCCCTGCATCTGAGCCCCAGGTGCTTAGTCCGGACAGCATGTAGAGCTCCACGCGAATCGCGTAGAGCTCTACAGGCTGCCCGGACTAAGCACCGGGGACTCAGAAGCACCGGTAAGTTGGAGGGGGCATAACACAGGAGGATGCAGGTCCCCTGCATCCTCCTGTGTTATGCCCCCCCTCCAGCTTACCGGTGCTTCTGAGTCCCCAGTGCTTAGTCCGGGCAGCGTGTAGAGTTCTACGTGATTGTATCGTGTAGAGCTCTACGCGATTGTATCGCGTAGAGCTCTACACGCAGCCCGGACTAAGCACCGGGGACTCAGAAGCACCGGTAAGTGGGGGGGGTAACACAGGAGGATCCAGGTCCTCTGCATCGCTGCGGGGGATCTGGATCTTAGTCTCATAATCAGACCTATTTGAGGTCTGATTATAAGACGACCCTGATTATAAGACGAGGGGTATTTTTCAGAGAATTTGCTCTGGAAAAAACCTCGTCTTATAATCGAGCAAATACGGTATGTTCCATCTAGTGAATGAATATATGGTATTATTCACAAACGTAAATATGATGACCTCATATAATAAGTTTGGTAGTATAGATAATTTACTAGGCAGCCCTTTTATGGTTTATTTCTGATAATATGATACTTTTGTGCATCAGACTGATATACTATAAGGTACACTATGTGGACAAAAGTATTGGGACACCTGACCATTACACCAACAGGAACATTTTTATGAAGTTGGTCTACCCTATGCAACTATAACAGAGGGAATATCATTATTGCAAATATGTCAATATTTTTAAAAGTGTTTCTCTCTACTGCAAAAGTTCAGGAATTAAAAATGAAAACATTTTAAACTGTAATTTAAATTATAAATTCTAATAACAAATGTGTAAAGAAATGCAAAATTCAATATGTGGGTCAGACTAGTAGAAGATTACGTGAACATATAAGTGAACACTTTTTAGATATTAATTGCAAAAATATGAAATCCTCTATTAACAGACATTTCTGTCAATGTTTAGAGGGAGATTTATGTAACTTTGTATGTATGGAGATTAAACTGTGTCAATTAAGTGTTCGTTGAGATGACCTTAAGGTTTTAATGAACTAGAATTAATTTTTTGCTTTGATTGTGTTATATTTGTTGCCTCCCTCTATTAATTGTTATTACTAAGCGATAATTATGTAGCAATTTATGTGCTGCACACATGGAAGAAAGGTGTAAAGTTCATTATAAATCGAGATGTTTTTTCTTAGCAGGCAGAGATTAAGCATGCTAAGGTAAAACACATGAGACTGTGTTCTCCTCATACCATGATGCTTTTATGATGTGATAATAAAGTTTGAATGTTTACCTGGATGACGCTACTTTGTGACTTATTAGTTCCCTATGCAGTGTGCAAGAATCTGCTTATTTTTTCTGTAAACTTTTCTTTATAGCGGAAGGAGACACCGCTGCACTTTTTCTAATTCCATAATGTCCTTTTTAAGGACCGGTGCCCAGAATTGTACTGCATACTTACCAATGACCTGTAAAGAGGCAAGATAATATCCTCCTCCCTTGAATTGATACCTCTGTTTATGCAAGCCAAAACCTTATTGCCCCTCACAGTTGCTTGCTGGCATTGCACACTGTTGTCAAGTCTGTTGTCAACCGTTATTCCTAAATCCTTCTCATTGGTAGTTTCCCCCAAGGATATTCCACTTGCACGCCCAGTCCCCAACTCTGTCTAAATTTTCCTGCAAAGAAGAAACATCAAGATTAGTCTGAATTACCCGGCCTAATTTTGTGTCATCAGCAAAAACCGTGACATGGCTCTCAATGCAGCTTGGGAGATAATTTATAAATAAATTTAAAAGAAGAGGACTGAGGACAGACCCCTGAGGCACTCCACAAACAGACATTTGCCCCTAAGCCTATTCCTGTTAATTTGTAGAGTAGCCTTTGCAAATGCCTTAGCAAAGTCCAGATAAATCACATCTACAGCCACACCCAGGTCTATATTTTTACTAACTTCTTCATAGAATGCTAATAGGTTGGTTTGACAAGAACGGTCTTTCACAAATCCATGTTGACTTCTACTGATTGGATTATGGATCAAGATATGATCTTGAATGTATACCTTTGGTGGTTTGGATGGCGAGCGAGTAGGACACGTAGTGCCAGAGCTCCTCCAACTCACTACCTATTATAACCGATTTTTCGCTTTTCCGCGACCTGCCTACTGATTTCTTACCATACGCACCTTCCACGATGTCGACGGGCAAACTAAAAACACCGAACAGCTCTGTTCCTGCCTTTTTTGAGCCCAAATCGCGCCGTCGGGCCTCTTCCCGCGTGTTGCAAACCATCCGCGATGAGGAAGAAGACTCAGACGCCTCCCAAGGCCTGGAATCCAGACCCGCGGCACACTCACCTTCACCTCCTCCGAGAGACTCGGAAGAAGACAATCTTAATATTACCTCCATGAAGAGGCTCCTGGACGAGATGCGACGCAACTTCAAATCAGATATGGCTGACGCACTCTCTAAACTCCATGCAGACCTACAAGAACTTGGCAATCGCACATCTCACTTGGAGTACAAGATGGAAGAATTTTCATCAGCTCACAACTCTGTAGCTGACGCCTGCACTTCTCTACAAGATGAGGTCGATGCGCTGAAACACAAAATAAGCGTTCTGGAAGACCGCTCCAGACGCAACAACCTTCGCATAAGGGGAATCAGCGAAGACATCGCCTCAGACAAGCTGCGCTCCTACACTACTACGCTGATCCAAACACTCCTGGACCTCCCGTCATCAGAGGATGTCCGCATCGACAGAATACATAGACTACCTCGCCCGAAGTTGGTGAAAGGCTCTCCACCGAGAGATGTAATACTCTGCATTCATTTCTATGATGTGAAGGAGAAGCTCATGATGAAGGTACGTCATAAACATGATCTTCCAGATCAGTATACCCCCCTGCGATTCTTCCAAGATCTATCGCAGCACACACTACAACGCAGACCTTTCTCCAATATCACCTCTACTCTCCGATCAAGCAAAATCCCATACAGATGGGTCTTTCCCACACGCATCCTCCTCTCCAAACATGGCACGGCCTATACCATCACCTCACCACTTGAAGGCCTCAAGCTCCTCTCTGACTGGGGCCTCCCTGTTTCTTCTCAACACCAGACTTCATCGTTCAACCCCTCCCGAAACACCTTACTCTGGAATGGGACTCGGCCCCCCCCCACCGGAACTGCATCTCATACCTGAATTCGGTGATGGCGGCACCCTTTCTTGGCAATGGATCTACAGGTCGAAGCTACCTCGTTGGTTAAACAACGCACGGACACCCACAGATGAGCATACCATTTTATTATTATTTTTAGTGTATTAATGCTGATGCTATGATTTTGCTCCTCAGAGTTGCCTGAGGACATTTTCTTTGCCTCTCCGCGTGTACGCAGTCACGGTACACTCGGATGAGGCTCCTTCCCCCACATAGCGCCCATACACAATATGGGTCGCATAAGGTTCTTGAGCTACATCTATTTTTTTTTTTTTTGTTGTTAAGTTTTGGTTTGAGTTTTTATTGTTCCCCCGATGGCGGCTCTTTCAAATCGTATTTTCACGTTTACCAGTACGTGATTTGTTGCACTCCGATCATTTTGTGCTCTCTGGCGCATGTTCACTATATCATACAAAGGTCTCTCATGACTAATTTTCATTTATCGCATGTTTTCTTTTAACCTTCAGATTTCATTTGTTGGCATTGGGTGCGACTCTCGTGTATTATGGTGCTTTCTCTGGGGGGCTCCACCTTTTTTAATGCTTCACACCACATATTCCATTTTTTTTTCTCCTTCTTTTTTCTTCATATGGTGTTTCACTCTGCACTACACTTCCTGATCCGTGATGTCTTCTCTCAAATTATTATCTGTTAACGCCAACAGCCTCAACACTCCTCATAAAAGGAGGATGCTGTTCTCTGAAGCTAAACAAGCTCATGCCCACATTTTATGTGTCGAAGAGACCTACCTTAAACGATCCAAAACCACCAGTGTTTATTCTAAAGATTTTCCGTGGCAATTTCACTCCGTGGCCTCCTCCTGTAAATCAGGGGTGTCCATTTTTATTTCGAGACATTTCTCTTTTCAATTACTTGATTCAAGTGGTGGACCCCCAGGGAAGGTTTCTATTTCTCAATTGTCATTGATATGGTCACTTACACCATCGCGACTTTTTATACACCCAACACATCACAATTGCATTTCATACAAAAATTACTTTGCAAAGTCACTTCATTCAAGAAGGGTAACCTCATACTATACGGTGACTTAAATGCCACACTTGACCCCTCACTGGACACCTCTAAGGCTCCAACGGGTAACTACGGTAAATGAATGCGTTCTTTAGCTACATCTCTCACCTCCACATTACACTCCCACAGCTATATGATGTCTGGCGTCTCCGTCACCCCTTGGAAAGGGACTACTCTTTCTTTTCAGCCTTACACAAATCCTACACTAGAATTGATTTTGTTTTTGTTGCAGTCGATCCGGGACTGCTCTATCGGCGTTATCAATTGGTCAGATCATGCCCCTTTATGCTTTTCTTTTCAACCCACCCAATCCTTTCAAGGGCAAAGGTTCCAGGCGTCTCAATAATTCCTTGCTCTCCGACCCGTCCATCACTGCCCAAATTCACTCACATCTGGACCTATATTTCCAGGAAAACCAAAACTCGGTCACTTCGATTGAGTCACTGTGGAATGCTCATAAAGCTGTAATTAGGGGCAGATTCATAAACATAGCGTCCCATCTTAAACGTGAAAGGTACAAGAAGGGCAATAAAGATGTCCTTTTGCTTCAACTGTATGAGTTGGAAAGATTCAATAAACAAGCCCCTTCCTCTCAATTAATCTTTGATATCCGATCTGTTAGAAATGCAGTAGCTACAATACAAGCTGAAGCGACTGCTAAGATGCTTCTCTCGCTTCGCCAACGATTTTACTCTAAAGGCAACAAAGCCTATACGATGCTAGCAAACAAACTCCAACACTTGACAGCCCTGTCTCGTCGCCAATTTATTAATTCGGCTAAAGGCTCGATCCTGAAGAATCCCTCTCAGATAGCTGATGAATTTGCTTCTCTATACAATCTTTCCACAGACAAACATACCCCACAGCCCACTGACACTGCTATTAACAACTACCTCGACTCAATAGAGCTCCCCACGCTTACTGATGACATGTTACACTCTTTACAAGCCCCCTTGGATTTGGAGGAAATCTGCACTACTATATCTCAACTGAAAAAAACATCGGCCCCTGGCCCTGATGGCTTTTCTAGTTATTACTACAAAATTTTCTTTCCAGTCTTAGGCCCCAATGTCTTATCGCTGTTCCAATCTTTCATGTCCAAGGGTACCATCCCACAGGAAAACCTACACGCTCACATTATTACACTGCCTAAACCGGGTAAAACCCCCGACAAATGCGCACATTTTCGTCCGATCTCTCTTATCAAGGCAGATGTTAAGCTATATGTAAAAATAATCGCGAACAGACTCTCCTTATTACTCCCTCCTCTCCTACACATTGACCAAGTGGGCTTTGTTAGACACAAACAAGCAATTGATAACACACGCCGCTCGCACCTCCACCCCGGGACTGCTAATTTCTTTTGATGCTGAGAAAGCTTTTGACCGGCTACACTGGCTCT
Organism: Spea bombifrons; assembly: GCF_027358695.1. NCBI lineage: Eukaryota > Metazoa > Chordata > Amphibia > Anura > Pelobatidae > Spea > Spea bombifrons. The sequence goes on from NC_071087.1 coordinate 68,284,890, forward strand.
TTCTCTCATCGGTTCTTTAAAAATATGCTTTCCCTCCCTCCTTGATCCGCACTATAATGGCACTTTACACAGTCGGCTTCAGTTAGCTTCTCTGGCTTTCTTTCCTCTCCCTTCCTCATTACCAATGGGACGAGACAGGGCTGTCCTCTATCTCCCCTATTATATACTCTTGCCTCTGGCCCGTAAAATACACTCTGATCCCAATATAACGGGCTTCCCGAGCCGCGATGGCCGATCCTTTGTTTTGGGCTTATTTGCAGATGATATATTGGCATTGATCACGAACCCCACTTCTTCCTTACCGATACTAATGGCACAATTCGATGTCTATGCCCAAGTTTCCTATCACAAACTAAATATTAGCAAGACCCAAGCGATGCCGTTACATTTACCTCTCTCTCTTTATCATTCCCTTCAATCTTCCTATGAATTCGACTGGAGGAGGGACTATATCTCCTACCTAGGAATTAAACTCCCCAAAACCTTAGCTAAACTCAATGACTACAATATATTCCCTCTCTTGAAGGATATTTCAAGCAAACTCCAGACTTGGCGTTCCTTCGATCTCTCCTGGTTGGGCAAAATAGCTTCAGTCAAGATGATGGTTCTTCCTAAACTACTATATGTCTTTAGAGCAGTCCCAGTCATCGTACCACACCGTTTTCTTACACACATGCAGTCCACACTTAACACTTTCATCAACTTTGGCAAACGATCGAGATTCTCGAAACAAACTTTTTTTTCGCCTAGATTCAAGGGAGGACTGGGAGCACCTAATATTGAGGCATACTATAGAGCTGCTATTCTTTCCCAAGCGATCATATTTCACTTTCGGGAGGACCTGCCTAGTTGGGTCTCCCTTGAGAACTCTCTGCTGTACCCACACTCAGTAGCTCAGTTGCTATGGTTGCCCATACATATTCCTCCTAAGCTTCCTCCCCTCCCCCCCACTACACTGTGCACATTCCAAGTTTGGTCTAAGACGTCTGGGATCTTACCCCTCCTGTCCCCCATGACGAAAGCTTACAATCCACTCCTGGAACTAGGCGACTTATTTCACAAAACCACCATTAACACATTCACCGATATACAACGCCAATTTTCACTACCTTCGAAGGACTTTTATAAATTCCTTCAGATTAGACACCTACTATGCTCCCGCTCTGTCTCCCTTGGTAGACACCACCTCTTCCCATCCCTTAGTTAACTTGTGTTGTAAATCATCCCCCGTAGAGGCATTATATCTCTATGCTACTCCGCTCTCGTATCCCGCCTATGGGAGAATAAACTTCCACACATGAGGGCATGGGAGAAGGAACTTTACACTTACTTTCCTTTAGAACTCTGGCTCAATTCTGAGGAATCCATGCGGGGGGTCGCGCACTGCGTTAATCATATTGAATTACAAAAAAAATCGCTAGCAGATGGTATCTCACCCCGCTCCGCTTATCACATATGTTCCCTTCTAGCTCACCGCTCTGTTGGAAAGGCTGTCAATCTGTTGGTACGACGCTCCATATGTGGTGGTCCTGTCCACCTATACTATCGACATGGCGAAAAATATTTACTTTCATATCGTCCTCATTGGGTGTCACCCTCCCTTTTCTGCCAGAAATTGCCGTTCTACATATTTTCCCAGATTTTTTTTTTGTGGATTCTCCCACAAAAAAACTAATTATCCATATCTTCTTAGCTATGAAATCCTTTATAGCCCACAACTGGAAATCGCCCACGACCCCCCAGATGCCAGATATCTTTCAGACGCTAAAACGGAGCGTCCTGGGAGTTGAGTGCTGAGCCATTTCTTCTTTTTTTAACTGTCCTGGTGTGTGTGTGTTTGGATGTCGGTGTGGCAGAGCCTGTCCTGGTGTGTGTGTGTTTGGATGTCGGTGTGGCAGAGCCTGTCCTGGTGTGTGTTTGGGTGTCGGTGTGGCAGAGCCTGTCCTGGTGTGTGTGTCTGGGTGTCGGTGTGGAAAAGCCTGTCCTGGTGTGTGTTTGGTTATCTGTTTCCTTAATTTACAGTAGGAACTATTTCATTTTTACTTATCCAGAGATAAAACGCCCTCCTGAATTTGTAGTGACTTCAGGGGACAAAACATTCAAGGCCCTGAAATCATTTAGTGGAAAAGATAAGGTATTGTGTTATTTACTCTATAATATTTATTTCAAGGATTAGTCGCACTAAATTGTGGCTTCAGGCTTCCCATGTTGAATGACCAAGTATTATGTATATGTATGTACATATATGTTTTTTCATAAAAATGGGCTGCTCAGTCTGAAATGCCCAGGCCTATTTTTTGTCCCTGTCCGGGCCTGCTGTCCTGGTAAGGTTTATCTTGTAATCCATAAACCATTTTAGTAGGCCTTCTCTGAACTTTCTCCAACATTTCTATATCCTTCTGGAGATACGGTCTCCAGATACGGTCTCACCAGTGATCTGTAAAATGGCATGAGCTCTTCCCTCTTTCTACTGCTAATACCTCTTTCTATACAACTAAGCATTCTGCTAGCATTACCTGCTGCTCTACTGCATTGTCTGCCTACCTTTAAATCCTCAGAAATAATTACCCCTAAATCCCTTTCCTCACACGTTGAGGTTAGGACAGTATCAAATATTCTATACTCTGCCTTTGGGTTTTTATGCCCCAGGTGCATTACTTTGCATTTATCCACATTAAATGCCAATTGCCAGAGCTCTGACCATTTTTCAAGTTATCTAGATCGTTTGCCATTTGGCTTCTTCCTCCAGGAACATCAACCCTGTTGTAAATTTTTGTGTCGTCAGCAAATAAACATACCTTTCCATCAAGACCATCTGCAATATCACTAATAAAAATATTAAAGAGAATGGGTCCAAGCACAGATCCCTGAGGTATCCCACTGGTAACAAGACCTTGTTCTGAATATACGCCATTGACTACAACCCTCTGTTGTCTGTCACTCAGCCACTCCCTAATCCATTCAACAACATTGGGATCTAAACCCAGAGATTGCAGTTTATTTATAAGTCTTCTATGTGGGACAGTGTCAAAGGCCTTACTGAAATCCAGATACGCAATGTCTACTGCACCTCCTTGATCAATTACTTTAGTCACCCAATCAAAAAAAATCAATAAGATTCGTTTGGCAAGATCTTCCTGAGGAAAACTCATGTTGTTTTTGATCTTGAAACCCATGTGACTTCAGATGTTCAACAATCCTTTCCTTTAACATAGTTTCCATAGTTTCTATTAATTTCCCCCTGTAGTTGCCCGACTCCTCCCTACTGCATTTTTGGTGAATGGGCACAACATTCGCTACTTTCCAATCCCCTGGGACGACTCCCGTTACCAATGATTCATTAAATAAATCAGTTTACAGTTTTGCTAGTACACCGCCAAGCTCTTTTAATAACTTGGGGTGTATCCCATCAGACCCCATCAACTTATTTGTCTTTATCTTAGACAACTGAAGCAGAACCTCCGCCTCGATAAACTCACATATTTCGTATTAGTCAGTCTTTTTTCCCAACTGAGGTCCCATTCCCTCATTTTCATCTGTAAAAACTGAACAGAAATATTCATTGAGGCAGTCAGCGAAACCTTTATCCTCTTCTACATACATTCCTTTTTTTTTAGTCTAACTAATCCTTGTTTAACTTTCCTTTTCTCATTTATATATCTAAAAAATGTTTTATCTCCATTTTTTACTGAAAGGGCAATTGGCTCTTCTGCATGTGATTTGGCAGATCTTATAACTTTCTTTTCCTCTTTCTGCCTAATTTTATAGATCTGTCTATCTTCCTCATTTTTATATCTACTAAAGGCTAACTTCTTGTCTTTTATGATTTTGGCCACTTCTGCAGAGTACCACAGTGGTTTCTTTATTTTTTTACTCTTACTGATCAGCCTAATACAATTTTTTGTTATCTTCAATAATACAGCTTTTACATAATCCCATTTCTCCTGAACGCCCTTTAAATTGTCCCAGTCTGATAATGACTCCTCTATGCATATTCTCATTTTAGAAAAGTCAGCTTTTCTAAAATCGGAAACTTTTGTTCCTGTTATGCTGGAACAGGCCCTTTTGTGTTCCAGCAACAAAGTTGGAAGCATACAAATGTAAAATGTATGTGGTAGCATTAACATTACTGTTCGCTGGAACTGAGGGCCCATTTAGAGTACCACAGTAGGCTTTATGCATTCCAGTAGGTAGCATCCGCCAAACCCAGATTCATCCATCAGCCTTCTGTGATTCATGACTCCAGAACACACGTTTTCACTGTTCCAGAGTCCAGTGGCAATGTGCTTTACATGACTCCAGCCGATTTATGGCATTGCATACAGTGATCTTTGGCTTGTGCAGCTGCTTGGCCATGGAAACCCGTTTTATGAATTTTGCAACTCGAAGTACTTGTGCCGATGTTGCCTCCAGATGCAGTCTGGAACTCTTTAGTGCATTCTCCAAGCAGAGGACCCACTGTATTAGTGTGCTAGGTATACAGTTGCTTTGCTGTGCCGTTGTTACTCTTAGATCCTTTCACTTCACAATAATAGCACATCAATCGACCGTGCAGATCTAGCAGGGCAGAAATTTCACAAACTAACTTGTAGCAAAAGTAGCATCCTATAATAGTGTCATGTTTAAAGTCATTAAGCTCTTAATTAAGACCTATTCTACTGATAATGATTGTCTATGGAGATGCCTTGCCTATGTACTTGATTGTATACATCTAATAGCAAAGGGTGTGACTGAAACTCCTGAACACCTGAACTCAATAATTATAATGTTATATATTCCAGCACCCACTGATGGCTGCTCCTACAGGATATAAGATATTGTGATAGCTTTGCTTTTATTTCTAGAATAAATATCCACCTCTATTTTGCATTTTCAGTTCATAAAGGACAGCATAGTGATTCTTGGCTCACAAACTACCAGCACGGGATATTATCACTTGCATGTTATCTTCAGAGCATGGATCTGTTAAATATGATAGCCAACGGTTACAGAAGAACATTACCATTATAATTCCCAATTTGTATTTTAATAACTGTACCAGGCATTTATTTATTGTTATGAAAAGCTCAGGAAAAGCTTTGTTGCACAGGCATGTACACAAATCATTTAAGCATAACATTTACAATACGCAAGACGTATAATGAAAAGTTGAAAATCATGTGTTATATGTATTCACTAAGGGCCTCATGGATGTCAAGATGATATTTTTTTCCAAATATTCATCTTCATCTGGAGGATATTAATTAAAATGATGTGGTTTCAGGTCAGTTTTGACTGAATTACAGAGTTTTTCCTTGTTATTGGTTGCTACCTGAAATGGTATAAATTGTAGCCAGAATTATTTGAAGATCACCCAGTATGTGTACAAAATGCCTATTTAGTAATATAATTCATAAATTCATGTTGGCTTACTGCTTTGTAAAGCTAATGTGTCACTATTGCACTTTCCAAAACGCTTCTTGGAACATTTGGCACAAAAAAGATGACCCTATTTGATGTATATTGTTCAATAATGAGTAACGTCTTTAGTTATTCTCAACTTCTGTGAAAAAAGCATTTGTCAAAATACAAATATTTTTAAGAACACCCTCAGCTTCTGAGCAAGTTTATGATAGCTCTAACTGCTAGAGAAAAGTGTACTTTTTGTACACAGTAGCTTTTGGGAAAATTCTGTCTTTATGTAAAGCAACATCCTCAATATTTAGACAAAAAAAGTATTTTCCTTTGTTTCTTCCATGAAGTCTACATATTCCAATTCCAAAATATTTTGAAAATAAATTGTATGTATTTCTCCAACCTCCACTTTTTAGACAAATCTAATATGTATGTTCTTTATTCTTGTTTCTCAGGGACGCTGCATTAACTTCACCAGAGTACCGTCCAATTAATTGTTTTAAACCAAAGAAGACTTGTGAATGCCATTGAAGACTTTTTCCATTGACCTGGGACATGTACCTACCTAATGTATTTTTTTTTATGGTTTTTCATCATTAACCACTTATATTTTCATTCTTGTATTTTGTTCACAATATTGTAGTATTATAATGCAGATTCACTGTCTAACAGAACAATACACGTTTAAGTGACAATGCAAAAATACGCCAGAAGTCAACTATATATTAATTTACATTCCAGACAAAATATGTCTTTATTTGGGGAAGCTTCTGGTTATAGGAGCCAGTGTTTCGATTAAAATATAGACCCCTAGTCAAAAGCTGAAGAATGTATTCCCACCAGGCTGGATAAGTGCAAGAGTTCATTGGCTCGTAGCAATGTCACAAAACAAAATATTTTCCAGTGCCCCATCTCAGGGTGCCTTACGGGTGCCTTACGACTACAAATCTTGCCATTTTAACACTGAGAAGTGCACACGCTTGATAAAATCTAGACAGGACGCCTGAAGGTATTGGCGCACACTAAGATTTTGCCTTTTCAGATCTGAAGACACTTTTTTTTCATTATGAACTTGAAACACGATGGAAATTCACAGATCATTATTCTACAGAAAGACAGCCTACAACCAGAGATCTTGAGCTGAGTTTGAAGAACTAAAACATTCAGACCTTGAATTGTTGGCTGCTGTTTTTCTCTTCTTTCCTGCCTCCATAGTTCAATTACACATGAAACATGATGGTCAAAAATAGTTTGCAGATATATTCAAAAATGTAATCTGTAGTTATATTGTTTTTATACTCCCCCGAACCCCCGATACTAAATTAGCCAAAATCTGACATTGTGGAGGATTCCCTCCCCCTTGAATCTCCAAAGGCTCTTTAACGTTACAATTCAGCAACTCTATTTTGCATAGAAATTTCAAAGTTTAATTAATATAATTAAAAGCAACAGCAAGCAGCAGCCTGTGAAGATTTTGCTCATCTTTTTTATGCCTTTTGACATTGAATGACCTACCAATGTATGCGCATTACTTGGATTTCGAAGGGATTGTACTTTGGCTATGATCCAACAGAGAAATGACTTCCTTACATCAATTGATAACTTAAGCACACATGAGTGTGTCCCATTACAAACCAAAATTGATATATTATAATATATTTTTTCGGGAGGAAAAAAACAGAGTTGTGTCACGTTGACGATCCTAAATTATGTTAGCGTGAGCGGAAACACTGTGGGGGAGGAAGAAGGCAGCAGCTGAAGAAAAAGGCTCAAATGATCTAGTCACTTTCGATACTGTACTTCAGATGCAAAATGGATATTCAAGTCGAAACCTGACAAAGCGCGCCTGCTTTGATGTGAACTGGTATAGACAATGACCAGTGGCTGGGTCAGTGGGATGTCTCTCTGCGAGCAGCGAGGCTTATCAAATGACACTAAAAATAAGTTCAGCAACCATCACATTTGAGGGGAAAATTTCACATTTGGTGGGCATGCATGTGTGCAAAATGGGGAGAGCAAAAAGAAGACGTGTCCTGGTCTAATTATCCTCCACTTGCTCTTCATCACAATTGCATTGGGCATAAATGATTGTTTTGGTTGGTATCCAAATACACAGCATTGCCCAAAAGTGGCTCATTTGTATTTTCTCTTTGTCTTGTCTTGCTTCAGCGCTAATACGTATGCAATATTACGTGGAAAATAATGTGAATGCAATTTTCAAATACACATATATACATACGGTATATACATATACATAAAATTGCATACATTTATATATTTCTGTTGATACATGTAAACTTACCTTATGACTTAGATGCATGAATATAACAGAATTTTGGAATGATTCACAGATCAGATGTGCTCAAGACCATCAAATTAAATAAAGTTTAAACATATAGAGGCAATTCAGTTATTTATGCAAGATATATTACCACAAAAATATTTTATGGGATTTAAAGTTTCATCAGTATTATAATTACAAAAACAGAAAGCTTAAACAATCTGGAATGCACAAAAGACAATCAGATCCTTATTCCTACTGGGATAAAGAATGCAGTATTTAATAACTATCTATACATTAAATGCCTCAATAATTGTATTATATGTAAAGAAATGCCTTGGAATTAAATATTATATATAGTAATAAAGATGCTTCGTATTTATGCAAATTATGGAACTTTTTGGAATGTGGATTTAGAATAAAACAAATAAAAATCTTGTTTAACAAGAGACAATTTGTTCAGGAGAAAAGTAGTTCTATTATCCCCTTTTGATGCCACATTTATTAATAAGTATTCATTTTACAGTGGCTTTGGTATTATGTGAAAACCTAAAGGAATTATTTTTTTTTAATGAAAATACATGGATTTTTACATATCGGGAGTATCAATTGCCACAAAATACCTATTCCTATTTTTTCCAAGATCCAATGTTTGTTTTTTCCTAGTACTGAAAATAAATGTTTATGCATACCTAAATTTAATCCAAATAAAACAATTCCTGTTAAATAAATATTGTAAGAATTTTGTATGAATTGGAAATTTAAAGTTAAAGGAATGTTGATCATCTCTACAAATCACAAATTAGACAAATTTAACTGAAATATATATTTGATCCCTATGATATTTAAATTAAATTAAAAATGATTTTGTGTTTGACATGGGTTTAGACAGAACTAATACTAAAGAACTGCCTTAATCCTGAATAAATAATTACCTTATCCCTTAAACAAACACAGCATGAAATAAACAAATAGCAGAAAGTATGACAATACATGAAAAATGCATGCACATATACACTATCTTTCAAGAGATGTTTGTATTTAAAACACCAGGTGTAGCATATAATACATTTTAATGAAAAGAAAAAAACAACACAGGAATCCAAAAAACAAAACTTTTGGCTACCTTTGCTTGAAGATTGATAAAAAAAAATGTATGAGTAGCAGACAACAAACCATTTAGCACACATGCAGGCTACTAGAATTAATCAATATTTTGTTCCAGTTAGTATTCTTTTTTTTATTCTGTTTCCTTTTATAATTGTAACTTTCTAATTATTAACAAACCAGTAGCATCCCATCATAATACATTGTTCTCACGCCATTGATTAGGATGACATTTTAGCAAACATAAAGATTTTTTTAATCTCATTTAAATATTTTGGTGTTTCACGTAACAGTAAATTGTATTCTGCATGGTCAGAGGAGGTAATATATACATTGCAGTGTTTGATTAATTAGAGAGCATAGTGTGTGTATTTGGATGCATATATGGTACACTCAATGGCCAGACCATAAAACAATTAACTGTACATGCACTGGAATAGTATACCTAATATTTTATACTTAATGTCAAACAGACCATGTTGTTTACTCTATTGGGAATTGCAGCTCAATGTTTTATCTTGCATATATATCATTATTATGTCATTTTCTGTCTTAAGCAAAGACAGCAGTTTCTTTAAGAAATACCTAATGAAATGTATTTATTAATACAAATGATCACAGGAAGATAAGTTATAAAAATGGTTAGTGGGTCCAAAATGAGAAAGTATACACATTTATGTAATGTTATGGCTCCTAAGAACAAAACTGAAAGGTTACATAAACATACTAAAGAGCTAAAGCATTTTCAGCTGAAAAACAAAAACACAAAGAAATATCATTATCTGAAGGGGGTATACCTAAAGTTTGTCATGTCATACGGGGTAATAGAAAGCTACCTGAATCAAATTACATTGCAGCAGCACATTGTTTAACACATTTATGATTTTAAAGAATGTAACAGAGAAATGGCAAAATTGACTCTCTTCTTGCCAATACAAGACCACCCTACAAATATCGATACGTTGTTTTTCTTCCACATCCACTAGTGCTTTACAATCAGGCTGTGTATTGCCAAATAGAGGGAGGTGTGCCCAGTCCATAATAAGGGAAATTAGTGTGTCTTTGTATTTTGTAGATGGTAGCTGTCATGCATCACAGCAGAATATGAAAAGGAAAAAGCTAATGAAACACAATGCTAAAATGTTCCAGATGATTGAAATATATAATCCTTGCTTGATTTTAAACAGATTTTTATTTAAAGAATTTAAGTGAATGCTGCCAACAAATCGAGTCTTCCAGGAATGATGGGACTGTGGCCAGCTGCTCTTTTTGCCCTGCTTTTGAAACGGTTCTGAGTAAATTCTAGACCCTTATCGATGAGCCTTATAGTTTTTAGACATTTCTCTGTCTGTTTCAAAATTGGACTGTACCAAGAAACGTGTATCAACCATCTTGGTTTTTTCTAGGGTAATAATAATTTACAAATAATTCAACTGTCACTGAGTATTGCAATACATAAGTATGATATTCAAACACAAAAATTTGGTGGTTATCTACTTATAGCACTTTCTATTACTGATACACCATATTTTCATTCTTATTATTAAAAACCTAAATTGATTATGATTTACTAAATCACAAAAAGTGTACCTGATTATATTCTTACAGAAACAAAAAGTTGTCATATTTTGACAATAGCTAATCACTGTAGAGAACTTTTAAAATGTTATTGTTAGGTACTTTAAATGTAATGCTTTAATCTTTTTTTTTGTCTTTCTAAATATGGCCAGAGAGGGCATATAGGAAAATGTTTTAAAATGCCATATATACCCAAAAGACTGCTGTTGGAAACTCGGGGCTCAACTAGGAAGGGGGAATTGAAGTTTATCCTGGATGATTCTGAAATGTGCTGGTAAACCCCTTAAAAGTGCTAAATTTGTGAGATGAACCGATGTAGGTAAGAAAATGAACGTTGTTGAAATACATCATGGCAGACAGCTGTTAAAAGTATGTAAGCCTATGGACCTTATAGTGTTTGTAACCACTTGATAATCTTGATTAGGCTGTAGGATTTTGTGATGATCTTCCAAGACCAGGGACAGACTCCAGGAGTGCATATGAGTATATGAGGAAGTAGGAGTTTAGAGTAGTTCCTTCACAAGCCGAGGTCAGGGAGCCAGAGTTCAGATTAGTCATGTCATAAGCCGGGGTCAGGGAGCCATATTTCAGAGTAATCAGGATTAAGATGGGTTAAACACAGGAGAGAAATAACAGTAGAATACTCTAGGACCATATACGTTATGAAGAACATACATAAGACCATCAGGGTGCAAGATGTAGTGGTTTTCTGGTGTTTGACATAGGAGCAGGGAGGAGAAAGGGTGCTAAATCCAAATTTCCCACCAAAATTAAAAAAGCAGAGTGACGTCACTCCATTCATGTCTCTCTGCGTGGCTGCGCAGGAGGATGCAGCTGACCACAGTATTCAGAGGGAGTCGGATTAGCCACTGGATTGCATGGCACAAAGTCAGGGGGTCTTCGTCGTCGGTGCTGTGGGGGAGCTGGCCAAAGATCTCCCCCGGAGGCATGGAAGATAGACCGGGCATGTGAAGCTGCTTAGAGGTCTCCCTCGGGGAAGGCCAGATAACAATAACATGGTTAAACCTTTACAAACGTATATGTAAATAAGCATATCTGTCAGAGAAACCCTACTGAACACTATTCAAATTAGAAAATGTTAACAAACACAAAATAGGATCTAGAACACAGAACACTAATCTACATATAATTAGTGTTTTTGGAAAATTATTTACTGTACACTCTAAATCTTGACAAATCGCTTAGAAAAGACAGCTTACTGTCTTAAACAGCCTCACCAAGCATGAATACATATTTAAGTACTAACTGAAAAACATTGCAGCTACAGAGTTGCAGTATGCCACTATTTTGCTCTTTGTAAGTAACTAGTAACTAGTTTTGGCTGTTTAAAAAAGGCCATTTACTAAAAAGAATGTGCTGGACATGAGTACCTTTGTTCTTGCACACTACTGAGTGAAGTGCAAAGCAAGAAAGCTTAGTGTAGGAAATAGACCATTTGTATTGAAAAGTTTCTAAAGACTATCTCTATTATATAAAAATGTGAAAATGTTAAGCGTGTATATTCAAAAACAAAAAAACATCTTACTACTTGGGTACTTTTGGGATCAGTGCTGGGACCCACTTTTTGTAATGTTTTTTTTTTGGGGCAATATTACAACAGGTCTTAAAGATCTTTTATAGATGATAAAAAGGCATATGGCTATCCTAACTCTCAGATTACATCAAGAATTGATTAAGGCAGGCATAAATGAGCATAGATTGTCTGTGTAATACTCAGCCATCATATGATATTATGAATACATGCATATAATTGCGGAATTGTACCTTTAAGAAAGCTTCCTGAAAAGCTGAAATATGTACTCTTAGAGTATTAGAAGAGTATAAACATTCCCTCTAGTAAAAGTGGCAGAATAAGTGTAATGTGGTTTTCACCAATTTAGTGGTTTATAGCCACAGGTGGCAGCTGCAAGACATGAGAAAAGACAAACTTCCTGCCATGTATTTTCTGCCTGTAGAGAAGACGAGAAACTCACCCATGACATGTTTATCATTTTTTTTAATCCTTTTTCAAGAATGTACAAGCCTAACGTTGTGATGCTACAGAGTATGGGCCGCTAAAGGAGATTGGTGTATGTGTAGCTAAATATAAAAAGGAAATTTCAAAGGAAAAATACATGAGAGAGTTGATTTCTTACACAGTTTACCAGATTTTGATAATTGAACTAAAATGGATACAATAGACACATTTACTGTGTTTAATAATTTCTGAAATATATGCTCAATATGCATAAATTGGAATTTGCCATGTTCCAACTAGAGTCTCTGGTTAATATATTGTTCCTCCATGGCATGCTTTCAATACCTGGGAATAGCCTTTAGTCATGCTCAATTACTACCCAGGAATCTCCGGTACCTAATCACATCCCAGCCTCTTTGGTTTAAGTAGGGTAGGTAATCCCTTATAGAAATAATAGAGACGACGTGAGGCGCATCTCAATGACTGTAAAATGTGAAAGTAGAAAGCTACAAGGCATTTGACACAATGTGTATATAGATCAAAAGGGTACAACAAAAATTACCTAAAATCATGTTTCATGCTTCCTAACTGTCCAGCTTTGTGTGAGACAGTCCTGATTTCTGATAAATTCCAGTGTGGTTTTGCAATTACGGAAAGCATCTCCTGAGTGTTGATTATATCAAGAAGAAACAATTTAAGACTACTCATAAATGCTCAGTCAATGGTGACTTTACCATTATTTCTCTTTGAAATTGATTTCAGAGCCTTGTGAATAGAGATCACTTTCTAACTCATCAGGCATCTGTTAAGAATAATGAAAACAAAAACCAGAAGCAAAAAGTCTATGCGATGACTAGTTTTTAAAACCCTTAAGGACAATGGTTGGACCAACCATTGTCCTTAAGGGGTTAAAAAACTAGTCACATATTTTACTATGTGTGTTACATATCTTAGCAAGCCTTCTAACTAATAGCTAGACATAATACTTAACGTAGTCCAGGAGTGATATATTTTGTGTGGATACAGTTATATTTTCTGTTAAAAATGTCTTTCTTAACCCGTTTTAAAATGCATATTTTTCAATGGGATTAGGGACCCTAATCCCATTGAAAAATATGTATTTTAAAAGGGGTTAAAATGGGACCCTAATCCCATTGAAAAATATGCATTTTAAAACGGGTTAAGAAAGACATTTTTAACAGAAAATATAACTGCATCCACACAAAATATATCACTCCTGGACTACGTTAAGTATTATGTCTAGCTATTAGTTAGAAGGCTTGCTAAGATATGTAACACACATAGTAAAATATGTTAATCATATTAAAATCACTAAAAATATAAATATCTGAGGTGTGACTGTCCAGATGGCTAGAGATCCACGTTTGCATTCTCTTTGAGCATTCATAACAAACTCTCCTACTATATTATTGAAGATCGTGGCTTAAATGCACAAATATAGAAACAATGAAAACATATGTTTATCAAATAAAAATGTGTATATATATATATATATATATATATATATATATATATATATATATGCATTTGCTCGATTATAAGATGACCCTGATTATAAGATGAACCCCCCAAAAAGTTTTATTAGTTAATATTAATTTACATGTAAACTATTTTTCATGTTTAATAAAAACTATGATTGAGAAAAATGAATTTTTTGTTTTTATTTCCTTTTATTTGCCAACCCGCCCCCCTAGTTATGCACATCTGCCCCCAGGCTAGCTACTATGCCCCCCTATATGCCACTTTGCCTCCCTGATATGCCACTCTACCCCCCTGATATGCCTTAAACCCCCTATGTGCCACTCTGCCTTCCTGATATGCCACTTTGCCCCCCCATACGCCACTTTGCCCCCATGATATGCCTTATACCCCCTATTTGCCAATCTGCCCTCCTGATATACCTTATACCCCCCTATATGTTCCCCCCTACTTACCGATGCATCCCTAGACTTGTCCCCCTTGCTCCAGACTCCTTGGTGTCAAGTGGGGGTAGCCGGTGGATGTCTGCGCGATACGCGCAGACAACCTCTGCTGCTACCCGGGACTTCCGCCAGGGCTTGTATGAATGAGCACCAGAAGGTCATGCCAGTGCTCCGTTATAGAAGTGCCGCGGAGGTTGTCTGCGTGCATCAAGCAGATGTCCACTGGCTGCCAGAGAGGAGGATCACAGAGACAAAGATAACACTCTTTCCCTAGCCATGCCTATAATCACATAATTTGAGCTTCCATCCAATTTGTATTGATAGGAGGTAAAGAGCAGGGCCGGCCTTAGGGGTGTGCGACCTGTGCGGCCGAGAATGAATGAATAAATGTGTGGATGAATTGTGTGAATGCGTAGGAGAATGAATGAATTAATGGGTGGATGAATTGCTTGAATGATTTGTGAGACTGCATTAATGAATATGTGTAAATGATTCGTGTGAATGAGTGAATAATTGTGGAAGTGTTTGTGTCTATCATGAATGTTTAAGTGATTTGGGGAAATGCAAAGATGGCACATGAAGGGTGGGCTGTTTGCCGACAAAGAAGTCTTACAAAGGGGACAAAGTTGGTTCAGGCTGGGCTGTAATATGTGTGTAATCTGGGTGCTGATCAGGTTCTATGTGGGCAATGTGGACACCAGGGCTGGCTTTGGGGTGTACAACCTGTGATCTATGCCTGTAATTTAGGGGGTTATCTATACCTTTAATGCTGGGTTTATATGTGAATTTCAATTGATTTATACCTGCAAAGCTGGGTGTGTGTTATTCTGTTGATCTGTATCTGGTATGCTCTGTGTCCATACATTATTATTGTATATCTACAAATAGAGGGTTTGTATGTTTGATTCTGTTTATTTGATCTATACCTTCAACGCTGAGTTAACATGTGATTTTCAATTGATCTATACCTGCAAAGCTTGGTTTTTGTGTTGATTCTATTGATCTATATCTGCTATGCTATGTCCCATACATCATTTATGCATACCTGCAAATATAGGGTTTGTATGTGATCTATACATGCAAGTGCTGTTTATATGTGTTTGATCTATAGTTCACATGGAGGAAGGAAAGGAGAGGTATGGCTTAGTAAATGATGGACAAAGGGACTGGGAATGGTTGCAGGGGAGAGGACCTCTCAAATTCATGGTCAGAGTGAGAAGGGGGGAAGACTGCACTGACTCTCACAGTCTTCCCCTAATCTGCAGTCAGTGTAGCAAATTTTTTGTTGGTGTGCATGCTAGAGAGTGTGGAGCAGGGCCCAAAGAAATGCTTTCTGGGGTCCAATTTTTTCAATATTTTAAAAAATGTTTTTGTTACAGCAGATTAGCTGTTTTTTCCTTGTATTTAATGCATATTATTGTTTCCAGTTATATATTACTGTACTTGTTTGCACTTGCACATAAACTATCTTTAATGAAAGCTAGTTGTTTGTTACAATATTTCCTTTACTTTCCTTTTAAGTATAACAGCAAACAGGGCTGATGTGCTCCTACAAAATACTTACATTAGAAATAAAAGCTTTCCCTCTGTTTTTTTCTCTTTTTGCACATCATGAATTAATGTTTTTTTTTTTAATAATATGTGCACATGTAAATGTAATGTGTTTATACAGGACAACACTCCAGTATGCAAAAAGACAATAGGCATTACATGTGCATTACTTAGTGAAGTAGACAAAACAGAAGTACAAGCTGAGCAAGATTTGGAGGAGAGATAACAAGAGTTTATATTACAAATTAATTAAATTTGTAAAACTGAATAACAATGTGAACGGCTAGACTAGTTGTTCTAAGGATGCATTTTGTGTTATGTTGTTAAACTTTTTTTTTCCAGAAAAAAAACTGGAAAAGGGACAAATCCATAAAAACATTTTGTTTTTTTGTAGAAATGTGACGTCCTTGCCTTAAGCATGTGCCAGATTATTCATAAACCTGGACCATATGCCACTGCAATTTGTTGATGGGCCCAAGCTGTTTTGGTAGATATAAAAATCTAAGGGGATTATGAGTCTCCATCCCAATTGTTAACCGAGCAACGATGGCCGGACAGCTGCCTGCTATCTTCACTTTTAATTTAGGTCAGTTTCCATGAAAAAAAAAGTGAAGAGCCTTTCAAAATGAAATTGTATGCATTGTTATTGCATTATAATTAAACTAGATTTAATGTTTTAGCTTTTTTTTTTTTTTTTAGCAAAGTTCATATATTAGTAAGGTTGATTCAGTACCTATGTTAGTATGTTTAGGTTTCTTAACTCAAATTGTAGGCACTATGAAGAAAAAATGTGTTTAATGAAGCACTTAATGGCAGTGAAGCGGCACAAGCACAGTCAGATGAACTAGCAAGCAGCCCCTCCACACCTTCCTCATACCCTCGCCTTTCACATATAGAGAATGAGATGCCCATGGAAGAGGACCCATGTGACCCTCTATGGCACTAATCCCCACAGTAGATTGCATGACAAATGCAATCCATGAGACTGTTCTCACTGGCCACCAATGAAAGATTAAAATCTGAGGGAAGTCACTCAGTCATTCAAATCTTCTAAAGACTCCACTGATAGGCAGTGCAGATTTCACCAGATAGACAACAAAGAGTGACATGCTGGTCTGTAAGATATTCTTGACTAATTGAGCTGGGACTACATGTAGGTAAAAAAGGCAACTGTTTTCTGATTTCTGATATGCTATCACACCGGATACCTACTGATGGCAATACAGAGAGATGTGTAACCAGACCCAAGATACTCAACAGAGACTGTTGAAGTAGCTCCAGGGGTGCTAGGCAACCACTTTTAAAGAATGTTGCAGCTGAATCATGGCATGAGTCCTGAAATCAGGTTAGACTGGGTCAGATACTATAACCCCTTGTCAGGCGCCTGTCCGCCACACCGATCGAGTGGGGGCTCGCGGTGCACCGAATCACTGTGCCCGTCGGGCACCAATGCGCAGTGCTTTGCCCGAATACCCTGCACCTCCCAGGCACAGAGCCCTCCCTCGCATACTTACCATTGTGGGCTCAGTGCCGGCTGTTGCTGCAGGCGCATGCACGCGGGCAGTAGGAATGAAGGCCGATCAGACATGTCCCCTGATGATGTCACCGCTGACCAAAAACCCCGGGAACGTTTAAAAGTGGAAAGTTCCTATTGTTTCTGCTTGATTGACCCGGATTGTTTAACCTTTTCTGCTGCTTCTCTGTAACCCTGACTTTGGAAAGTTAACCGTTTATACTGCTTCTTTGTAACCCTGACCGTGTAAAGTTTGCCATTTATGTTGCTTCTCTGTAACGCTGCCCGTGGAAACATTAACCGTTTATGCTGCCTTTCTGGAGTTCCTGACCCAGACCATTAACTATTTCCTGCCTTGCTACTACTGCAGTTCCCTACTCCCTGTGCCGCTACTTGGGGAGTCTGTACCAGTCCGTACCCCTTGCTTATCCTTATCTCTCTGCAGTGGACTGATGGTCCTATATCTCTCTCTGCATTGCTGGACTCTGGAGCCAGCGGATGTTTCTTGGATATTGAGCTTGCCTCCGCTTTAGCCATTCCTACACGCAAAAAGACTTTGACTAGGCACATTCCATTAGTGGATAGGAGCTCACTCAAGTCTGGACCCATTACCCAGGAGACCATTCCCTTAATTGTTACCATTGGAGATGAACATCAGGAACTCCTCCAGTTTGATATTGTGTCTGCACCCACATTCTAGGTTATTCCGCAAACATAATCTGAGACTATTATTTTCTCCTCTAACCACTGTGTTCAAAAATGCCTATCCTCCCCAGCCTTATGTGTCAACATCATGGACATTCCTACGCTCCAAACACATTCCTACGCTCAAAACAGCCTATGAACAGTTTTGAGACATATTTGAAAAGAAAGGAGCTGATGTTCTACCACCCCATCATCCATACGATTGTCCCATAGACCTTCTACCGGGGGCAGCCATTCCCTTCGGGCAAATTTTCCCATTATATGAACCGGAATTGTCCACACTTAAATGTGTTGACGAAAACCTTGCTAAAGTATTTATCCTTCCTTCTACTTCCCCTGCTGGAGCAGGCATCTTTTTTGTAAAAAAGAAGGATGGGGAACTACATCCGTGAGGGAACTAAACAATGTTACAGTAAAGAACAGATACCCATTACCACTAATCTCCGAACTCTTGGACCTGGCCCAGTCTGCTCTAGTATTCACCAAAATCGACCTCCATCGAGCCTATAATTTAGTAAGGATATGCAAGAGAGATGAATGGAAAACCACCTTCAGATCTCGCACTATGAATATTTACAGTGGGGCAAAAAAGTTGGCGAATCTGATGGTATAGAAAGGCTACGTTACCTGAGCACTCCTTGTCACCCAACAGGGAGGGAAGCGACTTCAAGCTCCCATTGTCCACCACTCTATACAAGGAAACATAGGGAAACTGAGGATCCCGAAAGGGGCCCAAACCCTTAATACTGGGAAGAAAAAGGGGGTTGCGAGATATTGGGGTGAGCGGGGACGTGTCCGTGGACCAATTCATGTCCAGTTTGTGTTTCCTCCATAGCAGCAGTGTTGGTGTAATAGTGGGATGATCGGCTAACCCTAGAGCAGCTGACGAGGCAGATTGCCAAGGGAGGGACTGTCTGGGAACTATGGAAAAAAATCCTCTATATCTAGCCATTGTTTACTAACATCGGACCTAGTCCAAAGATACAATCTAGTAAGCATATTGGCCATATGGTAACACCGCAAGTCGGGTAGATTTAAACCCCCCATTCTCAGAGGGCGGGCCAACAGATCGTAACGGACCCTTGGACGTTTATGAGCCCATATGAATCTCGTAAAGGCAGAACGTACATCGTCAAAGAAGGCAGTCGGGATATGTATAGGCAGCGTCTGCAGGAGATAAAGCAAACGTGGGAGTAGATTCATTTTAATGATATGTATTCTACCGATCAAATTAAAATGGGGCATGTTCCATTTCATGAGATCGGCCTTAATTGAGGAAAGTAGGGGAGGGAAGTTGAAATCAAAGAGGGATTGTGTAGTAGCAGATAATTTGACACCCAAATATTTCACCGAAGCTTGGGCCCCCGTAAATGGGTAGAGGGACTGGATTCGGGACACCTCGCCCTTCGGCACCAATAAATTAAGAAGCTCTGTTTTCTCCAGGTTGATCTTAAAACCAGAGAGAGCACCATAAACTTGGAGTTCCTGCATGAGATGGGGTAAAGAGTGAAGGGGTTGAGAAATCGAGAATAAAAGGTCGTCGGCAAAAGCCGACGTCTTATATTCGGATTGCCGCAGTTTAAATCCCACAATGGAAGCATTGGTGCGGATAGCGTGAAGCAAAGGTTCGAGTGTCAAGACGAAGAGCAAAGGGGAAAGTGGACACCCTTGCCGTGTGCCATTCCGTATGGGGAAGGATTGAGAGCGGTCTCCATTAACAACTATCCTAGCGTTGGGGGTTGAGTATAGTGCCCGTATCCATGTCTGCCAGCAAGACCCAAAGCCCATGGCCTCCATAACACCGAAAAGGAAGGACCAGCCCACCCTGTCGAACGCCTTTTCAGCGTCAACAGCCATCAACAGAGACGGATCCTTTAAAGATTGGGAAGCGTGGATGAGGTTAATGATTTTGGTGGTGTTATCTTTGGCTTCCCTACCAGGAACGAAGCCTGATTGATCAGGGTGAACCAGTCCCCCTAGAAAAGGCCGAAGGCGCAGGGCCAGGATCTTGGCAAATCGATATTAATCAGTGATATGGGGCGATAATTTTTGCATAGTAGGGGGTCCCTGCCAGGTTTGGGAATTACCGTGATTGCAGCTTCAGTGAGAGACTGTGGTGTAGTTATATGGAGGCAAATGGAGTTATAAGCCAACAGGAAGTGTGGGGCTAAGTTGTTTATAATATTTAGCCGTGAAACCGTCGGGGTCCGGGCTTTTCCCCAGAGGGGCCCCGTTGGGGCCCGGTCTTTTCCCCCGAGGGGTGGCTTTGAGTGCAGCATAAAATTCGGTTAGGGAGATAGGGGAATCAAGATGGTGGCTCGCATTAGGCGGGATGGTAGAGCTCAGGTGCTTCTCTAAATATAGTTTGATATCGTGTATGTGTCGCGGCAGAGTTTGGGAGGGCCATAGGTTTTAGAGATTCCGATAATACCTATGGAAAACCCGAGCAATGTCAGGTGTAGAATGCTTAAGAGAACCATCATGGGCCCTGATCTTCGCTATGTATGAGGATTGCCGTTGTGGCTTAAGAGCCTTGGCCAGCAGTTTATCACTTTTGTTGCCATGTAAATAATAAGTGTGTTTAGTAAGTAACATGCTGCGCTTAGCTCGATCAGAGAGCAGTATGTTTAAGTCAGTGCGAGCGGCCGTCAACAATTTGTAGTGATCAATAGAGTGAGAATGTTTATGGTCGCGTTCGAGTGTAGCTACACGTTCAGCCAATACTTTAAGTTGCTTTGACCTACGATTCATGAGTTGCGAGGTAAGTTGGATCAAACGTCCGCGCACAACGGCCTTAAGGGCTTCCCAACAGGTCATGGGGGCGACTTCATCATTTTCGTTAGCATGAAAGTAATGGCCTAGTTCCTCAGATACTTTAGTTACAACAGTAGCGTCATTTAATAAGTTGTCGTCAAGTCTCCAGTGCCTCCTAGGCCTAGGCATTGCGGACAAATTTACAGTGATGGAGATAGGAGCGTGGTCTGACCACGTGATACTGCCAATCTCAGCCTTAGTCAACATAGGTAAAGCATAATGTGAAAGAAATAGCATATCTATGCGTGAGTAGGTATGTCGGGGAACTGAAAAAAAGGTGTAGTCAATATCCGTCGGTTGGAATATGCGCCAACAATCAGTTAACTGCTTTATGTAGGAGCTCCGTTGCTCGGATAGTAAGGGAGGATGGTTGGCATGGCACGGCCCTGACGGAAGTATAATGTGTGTCTAAGGTAAAGTTGCAATCACCGCCAAATATTAAGTGTCCCTCTGCAAAAGTATCACAAATCCTAAGTACTTTAGCCAGTGCATAACATTGTGAGCGATTGGGTAAGTATACATTAATAAATGTGAATAAAGTGTCCCCGATCTTCCCTTTCAAAGAGATATAGCGACTGCCCACATCAGATTTATGATCAAGATACGTAAATGGGAGAGCTGCTCGTAGTAAAATAGCCACCCCACGGGACTTACTCACGGTAAAGTTGGCAAAGTAGCCTACTGGGTAGTATCGATTACGAAGCGAAGGGGCACTTCCTTCCTTGAAGTGGGTTTCTTGGAAAAATATAATGTCCGCCTTTTGGCGGTGTGCTTCCTGTAAGGCCATAGTCCGCCTTTCAGGGATGTTAAGTCCCCGCACATTAAGAGACATTAATTTAAAGTTGGCCATTTATGGAAAAAAGTTATACAGTGGTGGCAAATAATACCGCCCGGTGAGAACCATACCATGAGTGTCACAGGAAATAAACATATGAACCGAAACCGAAAACATACAAGAAAACAAACAATATGTAAAGAAATTGCAGCGGCGGCTGCCGGAATCAACGTATAATCCCGAGCAGCAGCAGGTAGTGGAGAGCATACACTGCTAAGGGGGGAAACAACAAATATATCAGTAAACATCTCTGCCTCAAAAAACCACACATTCAAAAAGGACCAGAGATTGATGAGTGCAGAAGTATAGAACCCCGTAGTGCGTAAGACCAGAGGAGTCATTCTACAGCTGAAAGTAGTACGTGAAAACAAAAATGTGAAGTAGATGACCCTCTCTCATTAATCATAGGAACAATAGAGAGAGAGCAATCGTTGTAAACACAAAGAAACATGCTGATATCTCGGTAATAAACGCAAAAGTCTGTATAATAAAACAGAAAACGTAAAGAAAGTCATATTATAGTATACTTGCAGCCGGGTGTTGGATCCGACGCCCAGTTGGTGCGGTGCACAACCTAGTCCTCCCAGGTGTGGAGACTCGCTATTCTCAAGTGGTCTTGGTCTGTGTAAGAAAATATATAGGGCCAATACAAACTTCAAATAATTGGATCACATATAAATGTATGTGCGTCAAAAATAGGCAGAGTCACTTAGATGCAAACAAAGGTAAAACATTTAATACGAACAAAAATAAAAGAAGAATATAAAAAGAAGATAACAAAAATAATACGAAACAAGTCTTACAAAACCTTGGAAAGGAATTTAGTTGATGGCATCTGTCCTATGCATTCCTGAGGATGGAGGGAGGGAGTGTTGGGACAAGAAGAGTCTGTGGATGGCAAGTACATCTCTCCTCTACCTCTCCTCCCATGCCTCTCGTACACCAAGCTTATATACCATTTGAAAATGATGTCAGTCTATTGGTCTTCACCTAATTAGGTGTTCAAACATGTTCACTTAGGTCTTACACGCCCAAACCCTATTTTAGGTGGTCGCTGTACGTATATTGTAATGCCCTTTTAGAGTTACAACTATACCATGCATTAGCAAGCTACTATCCTATCTATAGACTGCATGTTCAGCAAATCCTTCATTCTATATTTAAGGTCAAGGAAACCTTGAAACATATTAATATATCTTAATTATCATTTATTTATGCCCAATAATTACATATCTTTGACTATTGCCTATACTAATAATTATATATGGTCCATTTCTTAATTGAGGTTAGAAAATGTATTAGAATCTTTTACAGTCTGTGAGGAACGTGCAGGTGAAACAGGCCGCGTCTGGTGCTGAGGTGATTTTCGCTTGCGTCGCATCGTCTGCCAGCGGTGTCTCTGGGGCTGCGACTGGAACGAGGACCGTAGTGGGAGATCTGTCCAATCCGTGAGAGGTATGTCAGGTAGGTTAAGTGCTTCAGTAAAAGCCGGAACATCTTGAGCCTTAGTAACCACATGTGTGCGTTGATGGTGGAGCACCGTGAGTGAGAATGGGAAACCCCAGCGATATTTAATGTTGCGTTCCCTCAGTACCTCCGTTAAGGGTCTAAGGTGTCTGTACGTTTGAAGCGTGATTCAGGACAAATCCTGGTAGATACGTGCATCAACTCCTGTGAGCGCTTGGACGTCAGCATTACGGGAGGCTCTAAGGATTGCTTCATTATCAGTAAAATAATGCAGCCGACATATTATGTCCCTGGGTGGTGACTGGTCACTAGGTCTCGGGCGCAAAGCCCTATGAATCCTGTCAAACATCAGCGGTGTGGAAGGGTCACGTCCCAGTATAGCATTGAAGTAATCAGCAATGAGTGTAGGAAGGTCTTCAGTCTCTGCTTCAGGGTAGCCCCGTATGCGCAAGTTATTGCGCCTATCTCGATTGTCGAGATCTTCTAAGTGTATAGATTGAGCGTGTACCTGTTCAGTAAGACGATCCATTCGATGAGACATGGCTTGCGTCTGGACATATATCTGGTCTTTATCAGATTCCAAGTCCACTATACTTTCACCCAGCTGCGTGATGTCGGCCGTAAGTTCAGACAGTTTGGAGTGAAAGGTGTTTTCAAGCTTGGACATCATAGTCTCCATGTCGGCTTTGGAAGGTATGAGTTTCAGCATTGTGCGTATGTCTTGCTCCTGGGTAGCCTGTGAACAATCCGAATGCGGGCTGCTCGCACAAGATGAAGCTGAGCACGCTGCCGGCGCCATAGTGGATCCCGAGTCCTCATCCCTCGTTGAAGCGTTGTCTCGGAAATAAGTTGCCAAAGCGGCCGATTTAAGTCCCTGCGGCATCTTTGGGGTGCCCTTGTAATCTGGGTCCTTCTTTTTATTGCCCATGGTCTCTATCAGGGTTCAAATGCTTAAGTTAGCGGTATAGTGTGTGAGGAGCTCCGTCAACACACAACCATCTGCTGCTCATGCGTAGCCACGCCCCCCCAGATCGAGGGAGATTATCAGTGGTCCTGTATGTCTTCCATTTTTGAATAATTGCTCCCACAGTTGATTTCTTCACACCAAGCTGCTTGCCTATTGCAAATTCAGTCTTCCCAGCCTGGTGCAGGTCTACAATTTTGTTTCTGGTGTCCTTTGACAGCTCTTTGGTCTTGGCCATAGTGGGGTTTGGAGTGTGACTGAGGTTGTGGCCAGGTGTCTTTATACTGATAACAAGTTCAAACAGGTGCCATTAATACAGGTAACGAGTACAGGACAGGGGAGACTCTTAAAGAAGATGTTACAGGTTTGTGAGAGCCAGATATCTTGCTTGTTTGTAGGTGACCATTTGTAGGTGTATTTTACAGAGGAATTTACTAATTAATTCATTAGGAATCCTACAATGTGATTTCCTGTATTCTTTCCCCCCATTCTGTCTCTCATAGTTGAAGTGTACCTATGGGGAAAATTGCAAGCCTCTCTCATCTTTTTAAGTGGGAGAACTTTCAGAATTGGTGGCTGACTAAATACTTTTTTGCCCCACTGTATATACACACACATATATACATACACACACATATATACATATATAAATATTAGACCCTGCTTCCAATACATTTTATATGGAAAAAAATTGGACGCTATGCAAGCATTTCCTTGGGCCCCGCTCCACGCTCCCTAGCATGCAATCACTCCCTCCGCTCCCACGCCAAAAAAATATTTGCATCACTGATTGCAGATTAGGAGAAGACTGAGAGTCAGTGTAGTCTTCCTTCCTTCTGACCCTACCGTGACATTGAGAGGTCCTCTCCCTCGTAATCATCCCCAGAGTACCTTTTGTTCCCTCATTCACTAAACCACACCTCTCTTTTACTTACTGCCTGTAGTTCAGGTATAGATCAAATAAACATATAAAACAGCAATTGCATGTATAGATCAACTATACAAACCCTATATTTGCAGGTATACATAAATAATGTATGGAATCATACCATAGCAGGTATAGATCAACACATTAACACACAAACCCAACCCAACTGAAATTCACATGGGAACTCAGCACTGAAGGTATAGATGAAATAAGGAGAATCAGACATACAAATCCTCTGCATGAAATGCCGGCACCACAGCCGAGTTAGAGGCGCCGAGCAGCTGCTGAAAACGTATTCATGCGCGACCGCTTGGCGCCCACAAGAGACCACCGAGTGCAAAGTGGATTCATATTGAGTTGAATAACAAAGGTGCACCTCATCCGCATTTGTGGATAAAACTACCCCAAAAAAGCACAGATGTTGGAATTTTTGCCATTTTTTTTACATTCCATTCACATTTTGGGATGGATGCTCCGTGCTGGGCTACCTGGGACAGTAAAGAACCCAGAAAAAATAATAATCTCCCATTTCACCTGGGCACATGGACATTACATATGTGTGGTATCTCAGTGCTACATGATCTCAAGAGACCCCAAATATGTTTCAACTTTTTTTACAGTTAATCCATGAAGGCACACATCATGATTTGAGGAGTAAACTGCCCCTAAACATCTAAACAACCGTCATAAACATTTCACTAACCTTTCCAAACGGACTGCCACAACCATGAATCTAACAGGAACTCAGGATATCAAGGTTTTCTCATATCTTGCATGGATCAGGATGAATATCAGGATTTCACTTTTCCTTGCACACATGGCATTGTTTTGCTGGATTTCCTTTCCTGGGTTTGAAAGCATTTTTAAATGTATTTCTGGTGTCTCAGAACCAACTAGCACGCAACAAACTAACCGAAGAGCTTAGGTGTGGTTAGATGTTAGATTTAAGTTACAGTTAGCATGTAGTGTAAGTTATAGGGATGATTGATTGGTGAGAGTGAATAATGATCAGTGACCTAAAGCATGCCCCCCAACTGTCCCGATTTAGTCCTGATTTTGGGTCTCTGTCCCGCCTATCCCTTCCTCTGTCCGGCTTTGCAGGGGCAGAGGAAGGGTGAGGCCAGGGCTGGACTGGCCCAACGGGATACCGGGAAATTTCCTGGTTGGTCGGCAGGTCCGTGGGCTGGACGGCAGACCAACATTCAAAACAGCCGCTGAGCGGCTGCGAGCGGGATTGAAAGCCTCTTCCGGCCGTCGGTGCCTAATTAAATTGAAGGGGCTGGCGTGCATGCACCGTGTCGCCCAATGGCCGTGCCATGCCTTAGCTCTTCATCCCACCCCTTTTGTCTTAAAAGGGGTGGGACGAAGAGCTGAGGCATGGCACGGCCATTGGGCGACATGGTGCATGCACGCCAGCCCCTTTAATTTCATGAACGCCGTCCTCATGAACCCCCTAAATGCCACTCTGCCTCCAGAAATGCCTTATACCCCCCCTATATGCCATTCTGTCCCATGATATGCCTTTTAACCTCTATATGCCAGAGTGACATATATAGGGATATAAGGCATTTCTGGAGGCAGAGTGGCATATAGGGGTATAAGATATATGTGTCCATATAGCATCTGAGGAGGTTAAAAAATGTTAAAAATGAAATATATTGCAAAATGAAAAAAAAATAATCACATCGGATTAAGTGACAAATTTAGGCCACTGACATTGATTTGTGAGACTAATCAATAACCAGTGACTTCAAGCGTCCCTAATGGGATGGGTCATCAAGTGTCTCTAATAATGATCAGATCATTTGTAATGGTTAGAAGTGATCTGTTCATCTTGAGCCTATTCCTGTTTGTTTGTTTTTTTTAATCTTTCAATAGGAGCACAGAATTGTGATTTGGTCACCACAAGCTCCTGTAGAGCGATCAAAGGAGACCTATATATACCTTTTCAGGACAAATTATATACTCACAGATACATAGCTTTATTTCCCAATATACAGTATGTCAAAACCAAACATAAGAAAGCAGCCAAAACATGATAATTTTCTTAAAATCCCTCACTCATCTTTGTACATTTTTCTAATAAATTATGGTCCTACAGAGGAGATTGTTGGCACCTTCTTTCACATGTGGCACCGGCCCTTTGTCCCCTCTACATACACGCTAACACATACTCACTGTATCACACTTTTACCACAGTCACATAACGTTGCGTTATGAAACCGTACTGTGTTCCTAGGAGAATGGGATGTCCCCAGCAATTTGGACCAGACAGGCAAGCAATTCCCTAGTTGTACACAAATGTTGATTGCACATAAAGCTTTTTTAGGTATACAACATATTACAGGTAGGCATGCATCAAAAGGAGTATTATTTCATAATTATGATACATACACAAACTAAATGTGGAAAAATGCTTTTATACAATTCTGACATTCTTTTGCAACTCTTTTACCACCAATTACTCTCATCATCATCATTCTGGCTGTGGATGATGGGATCTGTAGCTCACAAAGATAACCTATACACCAAATGTTCTTTAAATATGTATATATTTTTTCTTTATTTCAATCATGTTGCATTGTTTGTTTTTTTGTCCGAGATCAGGCTCCAGGAATTTTGTAACTAAAGGAACCATGATGAAGTCACATTTTACAATTTTTTAAGCTTATATGCTGTTTGCTCGATTATAAGATGCCCCCCAAAATTTGAATATTAAGACTACCCTATAAGAAAAAAGTTATTAATAAATATTAATTCACATGTAAACTATTATTTCATATTTAATAAAAACTATGATTTAGAAAAATGCATTTTTTGTTTTTATTTCCTTTTATTTGTCAACCTGACCCCCAGTTATGCACATCTGCCCCACGGCTTGCTACTCTGCCCCTCAGATATGCCTTATACCCCCCCTATATGCCACTCTGCCTCCCTGATATGCCACTCTAACCCCCCAGATATGCCACTCTGACCCCCCAGATATGCCTTATATCCCCAATTTGCCAATCTGCCCCCTGATATGCCTTTTACCCCCCTGACTTACCGGTGCATTCCTAGACTTGTTCTCCATGCTCTAGTCTCCCTGGGCTTGTATGACGGAGCACCGCCGGGTAGCAGCGGAGGTTGTCTGTGCGCATCGCAGACGCTCACGGGCTGCCAGAGAGGAGGATCCAGGTCTACTTCAGCACCGTTTCGGGGATCCTCCTCTCTGGCAGCCAGTGAACATCTGCGCGATGTGTCTTATAATTGAGCAAATACGATATTCCATTTTGCATGTGTCCATTCATTCATGCATTCACTTAAACAAAGAAAGCCACTTCTCACTCTGTTCTCCCTTTCTGCTGATAACACAGTGGACATAAAGCCCTACAGCACTGTATTCCGGATTATAGGATTGGGTCTGTTCACTACTGAAAGTGATTGAAAGTCGGCAAAAATGTGAGTTTGCAGCAGCAAGTCGCCACGAGTTGGACAAAAGTCTAACTTGCAAATTCACCATAAACACAGGCTGCTTACTAAGCACAAACTGCTTGATTTAAACAAACTGTTAGAAATGTCAGCTGAATATTTTAGAGAGTCAATGTGCCAAAATTGTTATGTTTAAGGTTTTTAAGTAAATAACTAGTGAATTACACTCTGTGGGTTGCATCACTATTGTAAAGTCCTTATTGGGTTGGTTACTTGTTTGTATCTGCATGTCATTCAATGAGTATTCTTCAACAAGCAATCTGGATAGTAATTATTAGACTTGGGCACCAGGGGGCTCTTCGTGTTCGTCTTCGTGCTCGTCTTCGGCAAAAAAAAAAAATCTTCATATTCCGCGAATATTCGCCTGTTCCTGTCTTCTCTTCTGGTGAATATTCATGGACATTCTTCGTGTTCGTTTTTTTCTTTGTTTTTTTTCCGGTTAAGGGGTTAATACAATTGGTTGATACCAGAGGAGGTCCCTGTAGGCGACCAATAGGCTCAATCGCACTGCCCTGTAACCCGTGACGGCGAATCTACGGATTTCCGCTTCCGTCAATCCCGCCATGGCGCGAAGACAAGGTAAGCTAGATGGGGAAGGGACCGGGGAGAGTAGTAGATAAAGACGAACACGAAGATCTTCGTGGCGTGTGTCTTCGTCTTCGCCTACGTTTTACCGCCGCCGTCTTCTCTTCGTTGTGTCTTCGGAACGAACACGAAAACGCACTCTTTGTCTTCGTTTTCTAGTAATTATATAAATATATATATATATATATATACATATATATACATGGGAACTTTCTAGGGTTGACAGGAGCGTCCCATCCCTTAGGTGTGGCAATGATCAGGGGGTAGGGCTAGCCACAAATTAGTCTTTTAAAGTGGTGGAATATAGGCAGAAAGTAGGTGGGAGTCAGTGGAACTTGGGGAGGTGGGGAAGTGGGGGGCCAAGATGACCAAATACTGCTCCCATGCCTGGAGGTTGAAGATTCCCAGAAAACTGGCATGTTCCTCAGTAAAGCAAGAGCAATTTACCTACCCTCCATGACAGAGCTTAAGTTAAGATCAGCTGAGGTTGTAGCTAAAACTCGCTTAGGACCAGTAGTGGGATTCAAATTTTTTAGTAACCACTTCCGAGCTTTCTTGTTAAAAATAAAAACCTCACACGCACAGACTCGGTCAGTCTCACTCACACACAGACTCGGGTAGTCTCACACACGCACAGACTCAGGCAGTCTCTCTCACACACACACACAGACTCAGGCAGTCTCTCTCTCTCTCACACACACACACCCACAGGCTCAGGCAGTCTCACACACACACAAATAGACTCAGGCAGTCTCTCTCACACACACAGAGACTCAGGCAGTCTCTCTCACACACATACACACACAGAGAGACTCAGGCAGTCTCACACACAGAGACTCAGGCAGTCTCTCTCACACACACACTCAGTCAGTCTCTCTCACACACACAGACTCAGGCAGTCTCTCTCTCACACACACAGACTCAGGCAGTCTCTCTCACACACACACACACACACAGACTCAGGCAGTCTCTCTCTCACACACACACAGACTCAGGCAGTCTCTCTCTCACACACACACACAGACTCAGGCAGTCTCTCTCTCTCTCAAACACACACAGGCTCAGGCAGTCTCACACACACACAAATAGACTCAGTCTCTCTCACACATACAGAGACTCAGGCAGTCTCTCTCTCACACACACACTCAGTCAGTCTCTTTCACACACACAGACTCAGGCAGTCACACATAAATAAGTAACATTTACTGTTAAAATTTACTAAAGCTGTTTAGTATATATATATATATATCCTCACACACACAGACTCGGGCAGTCTCACTCACACACAGACTTGGGTAGTCTCACACACGCACAGACTCAGGCTGTCTCTCTCACACACACACACACACACACACACAGACTCAGGCAGTCTCTCTCACACACACAGAGACTCAGACAATCTCTCTCACACATACACACACAGAGAGACTCATGCAGTCTCACACACAGAGACTCAGGCAGTCTCACACACAGAGACTCAGGCAGTCACACATAAATAAGTAAAATTGAATTTAAAAATTTGCTAAAGCTGTTTAGTATATATATATATGTATGTATGTGTATATATATATATATATATATATATATATATATATATATATATTAATCAAACTGTTCAATATAAGACTGGAAAAGGTAGGCACTGGTACTTTTTAGACAAATGCTATTAATAAAACATTTTTTTTAAATCTACTACCTGGAAACAAGATGAACTGTACATCAAGAAACTATTGGACTCAAATTGGTATATACTATTTTCATCTTTTTTTCAAAAAGTAAATATTTTTTTTTACAAATCTATGATGCCTCTTTTGATGTTTTATCAATTGCATTTGTCATATAAAAATCTCAATCAATAATCTAAAATGCACCAGTGCATACTTTTAATTACCATTAATTACTGATAAAAAAGGTTTTGCACCGTCCTCAGGCCTGAGGAAGGGACCTAACAACTTGGTCTCGAAAGCTCGAAGCCCCGGCGGAAGTGACGGCAGCAGTGGAAGTTGTCTCTGCCCTCCTGAAAAAAAAAACAAAAAAAAAACAACAACACTTTTATTAAAAGTAAGTAGCACACCAAAATGGGAAAAAATGCAATAGCAATACTAATTATATATATATATATATATATATATATATATATATATATATATATATATATATGTATATATACACCGTATTTGCTCGATTATAAGACGGCTCTGATTATAAGACAACCCCCCAAAATCTGAATATTAATTTAGGAAAAAAAAGAAAAAGCCTGAACATAAGGTGACCCTATAGGAAAAAAGTTTTACTAGTAAATGTTAATTCATGTAAACTATGTAAACTATTTTTTTTTTTAATAAAAGCTATGATTGAGAAAAATATTTTTTTTGTTTTTATTTCCTTTTATTTTCTAACCTGCCCCCAAGTTATGCACATCTGTCCCAGGCTTGCCACTCTGCCCCAGAAATGCCTTATACCCCCTATATGCCACTGTGCCCCATGATATGCATTTTAACCCTCTAAATGCCACTGTGCCCCATGAGATGCCTTTTAACCTTCTGTATGCCACTGTGCCTCATGATATTCCTTTTGACCCCCTATGTGCCACTCTGCCTCCAGAAATGCCTTATACCCCTATATGCCACTCTGGCATTTAGGGGGTTAAAAGGCATATTATGGGGCAGAGTGGCATAAAGAGGGTTAAAAGGCATATCTGGAGGCAGAGTGGCATTAAGGGGGTTAAAAGGTATATCATAAAGCACTCTGCCTACCGAAATGCCTTATGCCCCCCATTTAACCCCCCCGAAACGTACCGGTGCTTCTGACTTCGTGGTGTGTAGTCGGAGCAGCGTAGACATCTACGCGATTCGCGTAGGCAACTTCCGCTGCAGCCGGAAGGAGGTGCGGTTAGCAGCGGGGGTTGTCTGCGTCCATCCCGCAGCGGTTTAAATAACAATATTACTTATATGATTGTTAGCAGCAATCACACTCCTATCATGCAAAGTCAGCCAATACATGCTGGAATCTATGTATACCTGGGCATGATAGGACTGTGATTGCTGTTAACAATAATATATATATATATATATATATATATATAATATATTGTTATTGCATTTTTATATATAATATATTGTTATTGCATTTTTTGTCCAACAACATATATATGATGTCTAATAGCAATCACACTCCTATCATGCCCAGGCAGCCAGCACATGCTAGAACCTGGGCATGATAGGAGTGTGATTACAGGCTCCCTATGCCACCCCCCCACACACTCATATACTCATTCATTTACAGATACAAATTTATTTCATACAGCCCCCCCTTACCTGAACTGCAGATCTCTCACTCGCAGACTACTGCAGAGGCCATGCTGCTTCCTCTCAAACAACTTATCTGTCCACACCCCAAGTGGAAGAAGGAATGGAGCAAAGTCATGTGATGTGCATTCACGTAACTCTGCTGGGTTCCGGTTTTCCTGGCCGGTACAAGAGACGCTGCTTGCACACTGTGTGACCAACGCGTAATTAAGCAGCCCAGCCCCTGCGGACAATTATTTTCATCTGGTTTTTTTTTGGCATTTTGCCAATAATGCCCTTTTCGGACGATATATTTTGCATCCCTAGGAAATGGCAAACCGGCAAGAACTGGCTGAATCCCATCCCATGCTTAAGACTCTTTAAGAGGAAGCGTTTAGCAGACTCTTTGCTGCTCTTGCATTGTCCTGCCATCCTCATGGCTTTTTCCTCATTACCTATTTTGAGGCCTCCATCAAATATGATATATTGCTTATCTCCAAAAGGGAGTTCATAATAAGCAGTCAGCTACAGATTTATAGGGATATCATTTTTCCATTTCAGATACTGATGTCCTTTAATTAATTTTGTTTATAACAAGCACCTACCAAAATTGTCACGAGGACAGATTTACTGATACATACATATTATCCACAAGGGAGCCAGAATAAGTAGGAGTCTGACAGGGAAAGCAGTAGTGGCAGGGTTGAGCATGTTGACTATGTCTTGGTGGAGCCTAATCTAGTGCCCTGCCTAATCCATGGCTCAGAGTTGTCTTATTCTGGATATCCAACAAACATCTTACATAAATTCACCTACAATACCATGAAACACTACCAGTGTTGTTTAGAAAAATTGTGGTCTGATGTCTTAAGTTAAATTAGTGATTTTATATACATTTACTGCAAGGGTCTATTTCTGCTATACAATTACAACTTAGAACCAGTTTTTCATGTGCTGCTATTTGTATTAGCAGTTTTACTTTTTTATGCTAGAATTGAGCTGCAGTATATAAATACATTATTAACAAAGCAAATAATAATAATAATAATAATAATAATTACCCTTTAATTCAGATCAACTGCATCAAATAATTCCTTAAATATTTGGTAAATGCATTTATATAGCTTGGAACCGGCACTTATCACATTTGTCTGAAATATCCAATCTTATTGCAACCTAGACACAAATAAATATATCCCAGTAATGTCATTGCCTTCACGAGCAGTGAAAGATATCTTCGTGACAGTACGACTTCTAGGTAAAACTCCTTCTTTATTACCTGTCCCTGTCAATGTTTTCTAAGAAGCTTTCTTGCCAATCACAGAGCCAGAGCAATCATTAGTTCTTGCTCATAGAGGCAGTGAACATGTCACTTTAAAGTAAATCATTCAAGAGTTTTTATAATCTGAAATAAAACACTGTTGTATATTTTTAAAGTTTTTCCAACTTTTAAGATTTTAATCTTTTATTATTTATCGTTGAGACAGCTTTAATGCATATCTGTAACCAAGCCTATCAATGGATATGAATGTGCTTATGCATCTTAACTATATGCATCCACATTACAAGTGATTATTTAAATACCTGAGGTAATAGCTAATGATCGAACAATAATAAAAATCATTAAAAGCTAAACATTTTCAATGTCAGTATGCTATCTATAAATTAAGGACTAGCCTTTCAATCAGCATCTAACATAAAGGCCGGTTTTAAGTGTGTGTTTTAGCTGTTACTGCATACAGTACACATGTATTAAATGTATAAAATATATTTTATCAAACTGCTAAATATGATACAATAATTTTGTTTGATCAGAGTGTGTTATATTACTCATTATGATATATGTATATTAATTTATCAACAATAGTCAAATACATAATTGTACCAAAAAATGTTTGGTAAAAAACAAGCTGTCTATAGGTATGTTTTTCTCCCTGTTATGTGTTTAGATTTAATGTTTAGTTTCAGCCTATTCGTAATTCAGTAGGCAGGGTTTAGCGCAAGGACCCACCGAATATTGTACTTTGGCTTAGTGGTGGGCAAAGCATACTATGTCCTAGGCTAGTCCTATATTTTTGTGTGTCAATATTTTATGTACCTTTGCCCTCTTTTCCCTTAATCATCTGAGGATCTCAGTTCCTCTCTACTCTCCCCATGTCCCAGTTAAAATTCCTATCCTTGCTTAAAGAAGAAGTGTCAGAGGATCTCAGCTCCTCAATCCATGCCATGTGTTCCTTGCCTTGTTCCCTGTCCTTTGTTGTGTCCTGTACCATTGTATGTCTTGTCTGGTTATGTTTAAAATCTGTGTATTCTTTAAGTTCGGCTTTGCTGGTCATAGTTTATTCAGTTTCCCCATTTATTTCTCTCTCGCTCTGTCCCCTTTACATGTTATGTTTCTCTAATACCCTTGCTTAGCTTCCCTGATCCCAGCCTTCAGCATCCTGCATATTTCTCTGTAGAGCACTCATGCCTGCTCCAGGGTGCTTGCAGGATATCACTAGGTTTTGCATTGTACTGGACAACATCCGCTGCTATGTCAGGGCCCTGGTATGTGGCTGCACAAGAGGGAGTTTAAGTCCCAGGTCACCTCAATCCGGGAAACGCCACCTTTGTTTTTTTAATGCAGAGGAGAGAGAGGGGCGCCGAGTGGTCGCTCATGAAGTTTTCAGCAACCGCTGGGCGCCCCTCAGTCTACTCCGTGAGGCCTCTAGCTCGGTCGCAGTGCTGTCATGTCATGCTGAGCGCCATTATACAACTTCATATTCCGGCGCTCAGCAGTGAGGCAGCGCGCACCGTGGCAGAGCAGGGAGACAGAGGGGGAGAGGGGTTAGAATTAATGGGTGGATTAAGTGTCTGAATGAAGGAGAGAATTAATGAATTTGTGAGAATGCATTAATGAATATGTGTAAATGATTTGTGTGAATGAGTGAGAGAATAAATGATTGTGTGAATGAAAGTGTGAATTAGTGAGTGACTGTAAAAGTGTTTGTGTGTATCATACATGTATAATTTATTTGTGGAAAGGCAAAGATGTCACAAACAGGGTGTTTGAGCCCTGGGGACCAAGATGGCACAGGCAGGGTTTTTATGGGACAAAGATGGCGTAGGATGGGCTGTTTGGGGACAAAGTTGACTCATGCTGGGCTGTTTGGGGACAAAGATGGCAAGTGTAATCTGGGTGCTGGTCATGTGGGCAGTGTGAACGCCAGGGCTGGCTTTAGGTTGTGCCACCTGTGATCTATGCCTGTAATTTAGGGTTTTATCTATACCTTTAATGTTGAGTTTTTACGTGATTTCCAGTTGATCTATACCTGCAAAGCCAGATCTGTGTGTTATTCTGTTGATCTATACTTGCTATGCTATGTTTCCATACATTATTTATGTATACCTGCAAATAAAGGGTTTGTATGTCTTATTCAGTTGATCAATACCAACAATGCTGTTTCCATGTGTTTATTTGATCTATACCCTCAGTGCTGAGGGTCTAATATATATATATTGTCAGCAGGGTCTTATATTTATATATATTGGCAGCAGGGTCCAATATTAAAATATATCGGCAGCAGGGTGTAGTATTAAAGAAACTGCCAGTTCAGCTGTTATTTTGAAATCATATTTCAATCATATTCTTTAGTTCAAGGATATAAGTTCATCTTATGTAGTTAAAAATGCATGTCTAACATGTGTGAATATGTATACACACACACATATATATTGTAGGGGACAGCTCACGCATGGGGCGGCAATGACAGTTTCACACAGGTTTCCAACGTAAAAGCGCGTTTATTTAGATGTTGTAGTCACAGAGCACCTTGTAAACAAAACAAACTATAAGCCTGTCCGGCTCTAACTAAACAGCAGGATACCTCTCTAGCAGCCTAAGGTCTGACGCAAAGCAAAGTAACCGGTTTTGTATGGGGTAAAGCTTCATACCTGGTGGGCTGCAGCGCTGGCTGTAGCTGCTCCTCCATTCAGGTTCTCCCTTTTTCTGCAAACCTAACAGCCCTCTCTTTTAAGGCTTCCTCCCCAGTAACGAGCTTAGGAAGCCTCACCTGAGAGCACCTGGGTTTGCTACCATGCCTGGCTGAGGTAACCAGGTGAGATATATATCCCATCAACCACTCTCCCATACACTTTACCACATATCCCCCCCGTCGACTCCAGACCAGAGGTCTGGACAGCGTCAGCAACCATACAGTACACCATGGACAACGCATCCGCATTCCCATGTAACTTCCCTGGTCTATGCTCCACTGTAAATCTAAAATTTTGCAAGGAGAGAAACCATCTGGTCACTCTTGCATTCCTCTCCTTATTCTGTTTCATCCATGCCAGAGGAGCATGGTCAGTCACCAACACGAATTCCCTGCCCAGGAGATAATATCTCAGAGACTCCAACGCCCACTTGATGGCGAGACACTCCCTTTCCACTATGGCATAATTTTCCTCGGCTGGGGTCAGTTTCCTACTCAAGAACAGCACTGGGTGTTCTTCCCCATTAACCACTTGTGACAAAACTGCCCCCAAACCTCTAGCAGACGCGTCTGTCTGAACCAGAAACGGTTTCCTAAAATCAGGGGAAACGAGCACTGGCTGGTCACACAGGGCAGACTTCAGACTCTGAAAAGCCCTTTCTGCCTCGGGGTTCCAC
The DNA here is from genome assembly GCF_027358695.1 of Spea bombifrons. Taxonomy (NCBI): domain Eukaryota; kingdom Metazoa; phylum Chordata; class Amphibia; order Anura; family Pelobatidae; genus Spea; species Spea bombifrons. The sequence continues at coordinate 68,321,942 of NC_071087.1, forward strand.
TTTACCATCACTGACTTGCCACCCTTTGTTAAGTCTGTCAATGGTGTGGCCATGGAGGCAAAATTGGGCATGAACCGACGGTAGTACCCGGTTATGCCAAGGAAAGCCCTCACTTGTTTCTTTGTTACTGGCCTAGGCCAGTTCTGTATCGCCTCAATCTTATTGATCTGGGGTTTAACCAGCCCCCTACCAATGATATAACCCAGGTATCTTGCTTCCTCCAGACCCACTGCACATTTTTCAGGGTTTATGGTTAGGCCTGCATCACTAATGGAGTCTAACACGCCCTGTACCTTACCGAGGTGACTTTTCCAGTCAGACGAAAAAATTACCACATCGTCCAGGTAAGCAGCGGCATAATCACGATGTGGTCTCAAAATCAGATCCATCAGCCTCTGAAAGGTAGCAGGGGCCCCATGTAACCCAAATGGCATCACAACATACTGGAACAGGCCCTCTGGAGTGGAAAAGGCAGTCTTCTCTTTAGCCTCCTCAGTTAACGGTATCTGCCAATAGCCCTTTGTAAGGTCAAGTGTTGTAATGTACCTTGCCTTCCCAAGCCTCTCAACCAGTTCATCCACTCGGGGCATGGGGTACGCATCAAACTTTGAGACCTCATTTAATCTCCTGAAGTCATTACAGAACCTCCACGTCCCGTTGGGCTTTGGGATTAGCACTATGGGGCTTGACCATTCACTAGTAGATTCCTCAATAACACCTAATTCACGCATGCGCCTGACCTCCGTGGATACCGCCTCTCTACGGGCTTCTGGTATCCTGTATGGCTTCAGGTTCACTTTACTGTGAGGTTCAGTTTTAATATGGTGTTTTATGAGGTGGGTACGGCCCGGTAGGTCCGAAAACTTGCGTCTGTTTTCCTGCAGGAACTCCCTCACCTCCTGCTTCTGGGGCACTGACAGTGCCTCTCCTATTGTTACTGGGGGAACTGGTTGCCCCACTTCTTTGACCCCTGCCTGGGTCGCCCCCAAAGACTCCCGCTCTTTCCACGGCTTGATCAGGTTTACGTGGTAAACCTGGAAGGGTTTTCTCCTGCCCGGTTGATGGACCTTGTAGTTCACCTCACTCATCTTCTCTACAACCTCATAGGGACCCTGCCACTTGGCTAAAAACTTACTTTCAACGGTGGGCACTAAAACCAGGACCCTGTCCCCAGGATTAAAGGCCCTCAACCTGGCAGATCTGTTATAAATTCTGCTCTGGGCCTCCTGCGCTCTTTGCAGATGCGTTTTAACTATAGGCATCACCGTCGCTATTCGCTCCTGCATCTGAGCCACATGTTCAATAACACTCTTATATGGGGTGGCCTCGGTCTCCCAAGTTTCTTTGGCAATATCTAACAAACCCTGTGGATGTCGGCCATAGACTAACTCAAAGGGGGAAAACCCTGTAGACGCTTGGGGCACCTCCCGGATAGAGAACATGAGGTAGGGTAATAGACAGTCCCAATCCCGACCATCCCTTTCTACCACCTTTTTTAGCATATGCTTTAGGGTTTTGTTAAACCTCTCCACTAACCCGTCTGTTTGAGGGTGGTACACTGAGGTACGGAGGTGAGTGATTTTAAACAACTTACACAGGTCTTTCATGACCCGTGACATAAAGGGCGTACCCTGGTCAGTAAGAATTTCTTTAGGGATCCCCGTGCGAGAAAACATGTAAAACAACTCCCTAGCAATATTTTTGGAGGCCATGTTTCTTAAAGGTACCGCCTCTGGGTACCGGGTAGCATAATCCAAGACAACCAAAATGTATTGGTGTCCCCTAGCAGATTTGACAATGGGCCCTACCAAATCCATGGCAACTCTCTCAAATGGTACTTCAATGATGGGAAGTGGCACCAAGGGGCTACGGAAGTGTGGTGTTGGGGCACTCTTCTGGCATGTGGGGCATGACTCACAATACCTTTTTACTTCTTCATATACCCCAGGCCAATAAAACCTTTGGAGGACCCTCTCTTGTGTTTTATTAGTCCCCAAGTGCCCCCCAAACACATGGTTATGGGCTATGTCCAGCACCAGGTGTCGGTATGGTTTTGGCACCAGAAGCTGTTCCACAATTTCCTTGTTAACTTTGGTGACCCGGTACACTAGATCCCCATTCATGGCAAAATGCGGAAATTTCTGGTCAGCTTCGGGTTCCTGTGGTACCCCATTTACTACCGTGACATTTGCCCGTGCAGTTCCCAGAGTGGGGTCTCTCACTTGCTCGGTCCCGAAGTTACCCCGAGACATTTCTAAATCTAAGACCTGTTGGCCGGGTAGGGAAGTTTCTTCTTCTTCCTCCCCAGCTAACACCTGCAAGGGGAAAGAATCTTCACTATACATTTCAGGTGGGCCTAGATCCTTTTCATCATGCCCCTTACTGGTATCATTGTTCCCAATGGCCGTCTCACCTGACCCATTATTTACAGGGAGGGGTACAGACTCTGCCGGAGCTTGTTCCCCAGCTGCAGAAACGTTCCCCCTTCTCCACAACTCCCAGAACAAGGGGAAATCGCGGCCTAAAATAACCGCATGCATAAGTCTTTTTACAACTCCGACTTCGTAGGTCACAGTTCCAGATGGGGTCACCAACTTAATGGGGGCCACAGGGTAAGCTACAATATCCCCGTGGATGCATAGCACTCTTATGTGCTTGTTCGGCACATAGTCCATAGTCACAAGGCCAGCCCGAACCAAAGTCACCAGGCTACCCGAGTCCAAAAGTGCCTTCACGGAGCAGTCCCCTATCTTCACCATACAAAATTACGGCTCAGTCTCTGATTCTGGAATGGCTGCACAAACAGGTTCTGCAAACAGGGACTGACGCCGACTAGCGTCACACACCATGGGCTCTGAGTTAAAAGGGCAATAGGCGGCTATGTGTCCCCACTCATGGCACCTCCAGCACTGGGGGGTCCCTGGCCTCCTTAGTAGGGAGCCCTTTCTAGGATTGTGGGGTCCCAGGGGTTCAGGATCAGTCTTTTGCCCTTGCCCAAACTCTAGAGCCCTGCTCTCTCTCACATTTTTCCATACACCTCCAGCTGGAACTCTCTTACCTAAAGATGTCGCGGGTCTGACCGTCTTGGAAGGTGTTGGTGCCGCAGGGACCTCACGGAGGAAGTCCTCGGTTGCTATGAACCTTTCCACCATGTTGACAAGCTGCTCAGCAGTTCTGGGGTCTCCATGCCCAACCCACCGTTGTAGCTCCGCCGGGAGGGCGCGGAAGTAGTGGTCCACTACCACCTTTTCCACAATCTGGGCTGGTGTAGTGGATTCTGGTTCCAGCCACTTGCGTACAAGATGAATCAGATCATACATCTGGGACCTGGCAGGCTTGTCCATGGTGTATTTCCAACAGTGGACTCTCTTGGCCCGAACAGCGGGCGTAACACCCAGGCGAGCAAGGATCTCCATTTTTAGTTTTGTAAAGTCCCGGACATCCTGCTCCCCGAGGTCATAGTAGGCCTTTTGCGGTTCACCAGTCAGGAAGGGTGCAATCACTTCTGCCCACTCTGCAACTGGCAGTCTCTCTCTCTCTGCCACTCTCTCAAATACAGTGAGGTATGCCTCAACGTCGTCGTCGGGTGTCATTTTTTGTAAGCCCCGCTGAACGGCCCTCCTCACGTTAACAGTCTCAAGGGGGCTTGCCTCCACTTGTTGGGGCTGAGCCACAACAGTCTCTCTGAGCGCAGCAATCTGCTCCATTAACAGGCGATTCGTTTCCTGTTGTTGGGCCATAGTCTGCTGTTGCGCATGTTGCTGGGCGTGAAAAGACTCTGCATGAAACTTCCGTTGCTGTTCCAAGGCCTGCTCATGTCTCAGGTTAGCCTGTATCAGCTGCTTTATCACTTCCTCCATTGTGCCGGATGGGCCTTACAGTGCTGCAGCCTTCACTCAGGACATATGCTTCCGGCCCTTTAAATGTCCACAAAATTCAGATGCTGTGTTTTGTCCTGCCGTTGCTCCTAGCACAACTGTGCCCGCATTCTCCACCAATTGTAGGGGACAGCTCACGCATGGGGCGGCAATGACAGTTTCACACAGGTTTCCAACGTAAAAGCGCGTTTATTTAGATGTTGTAGTCACAGAGCACCTTGTAAACAAAACAAACTATAAGCCTGTCCGGCTCTAACTAAACAGCAGGATACCTCTCTAGCAGCCTAAGGTCTGACGCAAAGCAAAGTAACCGGTTTTGTATGGGGTAAAGCTTCATACCTGGTGGGCTGCAGCGCTGGCTGTAGCTGCTCCTCCATTCAGGTTCTCCCTTTTTCTGCAAACCTAACAGCCCTCTCTTTTAAGGCTTCCTCCCCAGTAACGAGCTTAGGAAGCCTCACCTGAGAGCACCTGGGTTTGCTACCATGCCTGGCTGAGGTAACCAGGTGAGATATATATCCCATCAACCACTCTCCCATACACTTTACCACAATATATATATATATATATATATATATATATATATATATATATATATATATATATATACATACACACCTGTGTGTGTGTGATCTCATGTGCTTCATATTGTGTCCCTCAATGGCAGAAATAAAATGTGGTCACCCTACCGCACAACCCTAGGTGCTCAACACCTGTGAGAGGTCAGTTGCCTGCACCCTACCCTGCCTGACTCCGCTACTGCGCAATAACTCCTGAATACCATCATTGGGCCCCTACAGTCATCTGTATGGACCCCGTCCCTGACAGTAACTTAAATCCCCTTTCTGATGCTCATGTTGAACTTCAGTTGTCTTGACCACATCTACATGCCTAAATGCATTGAGTTGCTGCCATGTGTTTGGCTGATTAGCTAATTGAGCAGGTGTACCTCATAAAGTGGCCAGTGAGTGTATATTACTCTCTGTTTTTATATACTACACCATATGGCTTCTTTTATGTCTGTTTTTTGTTTTTTACGTACCTAGGGCTCTTAGGAATGTATACCATCCATGAAAGATATGTTTTTGTGAAGTATAATTTTGATATCATTTTTTTTATTGTTTATTTATTTTATGTTCACACTTTGTTAGAGCGCTGTCACTAATTACTTTTGTTATTTTGGGCTGTGACAAAATGTTACTGACATAACATAAGTCATAGTTCTTTGCTGCTCCCTCACACAATAAGAATTTTGTCAACATTTTTATTATTTACATAATTAAGGTTTTTTTTTTTACTATTTAAGCCTCAATCATTTTAATTTTTATTAAAACGCTTAACGTATTGATTAATTCATTAGATTTAACTTACCGTATATGGCCGCCCCCGTATATAGGCCGCACCCTAAAAGTTTGGTGCTTTTTTAAAGAAAAAGTTTTTTTCTTTAAAAAAGCACCAAAAAACATGCTGCCACTCTGCCCCCCCCGAGATATGCTGCCACTGTCCTCCCTCCCCGAGATATGCTACGACTGTCCTCCCTCCCCGAGATTTGCTACGACTGTCCTCCCTCCCCGAGATATGCTACCACTGTCCCCCCTCCCCGAGATACACTACCACTGCCCTCCCTCCCCGAGATACGCTACCACTGCCCTCCCTCCCCGAGATACGCTACCACTGCCCTCCCTCCCCGAGATACGCTACCACTGTCCCCCCTCCCCGAGATACGCTACCACTGTCCCCCCCGACTTACCGGAGCAGACTCCCGGGTGTCTTGCGGGGCCGGCAGGGGACATCTACGCAATACAACTTCCGGTGCCGGATGTGCCGGCACCGGAAGTTATATACGCGTATTGCCTGTATTTCCCCCGCCGGCCCCGCAAGACACCCGGGAGTCTGCTCCCAGAAAGTCCGGGGGGGGGCAGAGGTAAAACGTGCCGGCACCCCCCCCCCGTGGGAAGTGCTGGCAGGGGAGGCTGTCTGAGTGTATCGGGGAGTAGGATGCAGGTCCCCTGCACCGCTGCGGGGGATCTGTATCCTAACCCCGCTGCCGTCGGGCGCTAGACCCCGAATATAGGCCACACCCCCACTTTAAAGATTTAAAGTGGGGGGGAAAAAGTGCGGCCTATATTCGAGCCAATACGGTATTAGTTGAATTCCCTTATTGGTTATCAGTTTCACTTATATAGATACATTTCACATTTGCATAATGTATTTTGTAACAGGTTGATGGTCTCTTTTGCGTATACAACTTCTTGCTTTGTCTTTTAGCTATCCATATTTGTCTAAGTACCATTTTTTAGTATTTGATATTTTCCCCCCCAGAGTTATTGGTGTTTTCCTTTACTGCATAACTAGTACCTTAAGATTCTCTGTAGGCATATTGTTTGAAGTTCCATGGTAAAATATTTTTATTTAAGCCTTAGCTCCCTAAAGACCAAGAACTTAATAAAATAGCTCAGCAGTATAATTACTTAAACCTCAATTATATAATATTCTGACCAACAAAGGCCAGGCCTCGGCAGGTGCAAGTGACAGGGAACAAATCACGATGGGTGCTGGCTGAGTCACCTTACCTTCTTCGCAGATGGCTTCTGCATCCCTTCATCTTTTCCTGCAGCTCTTTTGCAGAAGTGCATAGGAGGCCTAGTTCATGCTGAAGCGGAAAACAAAAGAAGAAGGTACAGGGAGAAGCACATGAAAAAAGAAGACAGAAGAACGTGAGAAGGCAGAGAAGTTAGGGAGACATTGAGAGCGTAAGAGAGTTTTTGAGAGCGTAAGAAAGAGTGAGTGCGAGAGAGAGCATGTGTGAGAGTATGAGCACATGCATAATGGGGATTTTGTTCATGCAAAACACTTGCTCAGGCCTCGGCCACCCCTAAATGTGAATAAATCACTGGGTTTGGAGAATTATGATTTACTATTATTTTTTCTAATTCTCTGTAGATAAAATTAATTTCCTTAGGAATACTAAAACATATAATTTTAAAAAGGCCAATTTCAATAAGATAAGGGCAGCTTTACAACGTATTGACTGGCATATACTCTTTAGGGATAAAAACACTGTGGGAAAATTGAGTATTTTCTTTTTTTTGTGGTTTTCAAAAAAGTTTAAAGGGGGGTAGGGATAGGGTACAGAAAAAAAAGAGAGGGGAGGGGTAAGGTGTGGGGAGGGACACTTGGAATCATAAAGAGCAGGTATGATACAGAACATCATAGTTCAAAACATACAAGTACAGAGGCATAATGTGGAAAGTGGCAGGAATACAACGACAATGGTAATGAGGCATGACAAGCGCAGCACGTAGCAACACATAGACGACTCCGTGGGAGAACAGAGGGTCAATGCAGAAATAAAGTAAAGGAGAGCCTAATAGGCGCCCCGGGCCACAAAAATGAGCCAATGGAACCAGGTGGCAGTGTATTGTTCTCTCTGCTTCAAAGAGACAGCAGAGAGATCTTCGATTATCCTGATCTCCTCCAACCGGGACACCCAATCCCAAAGAGACGGGGAGTGTGTTTGTTTCCATAATAAGGGGATAAGACCGTTAGCAGCGTCGAGTAAATGACAGATTTCTTATACCGGGAGATAGGGTGTTTGGTGTGGTGCAATAGCATAGACATGGCCTGGAAGGGCGGGGGGGAGCCAGAGAGCTCCGAGAGCACCCGATGTACGTCCTTCCAGAAGTCCCGTATGCCGGGGCAGTCCCACCATATATGGAGTAAAGAACCCACATCACCATCACATCGCCAGCATCTATCGGGGGTATTAGGGAACATAAGGAGGAGCCTCTGAGGCGTCAGGTACCAGCGTGACAAGAGTTGGTAATTTGTCTCCTGAGTCTTAGAAGCCCTGGAGCTTTTGTGTGCGAAAAGAAATATCTTCTCCCAATCAGCGTCTGAGAGGCGCACATCACATCGGGACTCCCAAGTCTGACAGAAAGACGGTCTTGAGGTATGGACAGAGTCAAGGAGGAGCAAGTGGAGCAAGGAGACAGCCCCCTCCGGTGGGCGATCCCCCACACAACAGGTTTCAAAGCGAGTCAGGTCCCTGTGCAGGCAGCATTGATTAGGAAGGTGAGTAATGTAATGTGTGACCTGAAAATAAGTAAAGCGCTCTAGCCAGGTGGGGCTAGCGCCCGCTTGCAGCGCCGCCAGTGGCACAACACGTCCATCCTTCAGTAGTCCCCGGATCTGGACAGACAGAGGCAGCCCCAGGTACCCCGGTCCCCCCAGTCACGCCCGCGCATGAAGTCCGGGTTGTTCTACAGGGGCAACAAAGGTGAGGGCAACGAGGAGAACGGGGCACCACGGTCCACCACCCCTCCACACCGCCATGGTCGCAGAGATAAAGGGATGCGTACCGACACCCTGACCAGCCCTAGGGCCCCACACAGCGTGCAATACTTTGCCCCTCGAGGAACCCAACTCCAGCTTAACCCAGGGTTTGGCGCGGGTGAGAGGTTCCAGTCTATGACCCGGAGAAGATGAGCGGCCTGGTAGTATTTATGGAAGTCCGGCAGCGCGAGCCCCCTCTTGGACTTGGGGCGGGTAAGCTGCGAGAACTTTTGTCTAGGGCTCCTATCCCCCCAAATAAACCTGGTGACCACTTGGCGGAGAGAAGTAAAAAAGTCCCTGGGCAGGGTCTGAAATAGGTACAGGACCCGAGGGAGCAGGTTCATTTTTACAACGTTTTCCCGGCCCAGCCAGGAAAGATAGAGAGGCGACCACCGCTTGAGGTCCTCCGCCAGTCTGAGCAATAAAGGGGCAAAGTTGGCCCGAAATAGGTGGTCCGGGTTAGGCGTTGGCCAGATCCCCAGATATTTCATCTTCTCAGGACACCATCGAAAGGGAAAGCTAGAGACCAGGGTCGGGACCTGATGCAAGGGCACAGAGATGTTTAGTATTTCTGACTTAAAATAGTTTATTTTCAGATTCGAGAGCTCCCCATAAGCGCGGAACTCCTGAAGGATGTTGGGCAAGGATACTGCGGGGCAGTCGACAACAAAAGGCAGGTAGTATGCCGTTCCCGATCACAACCTGAGGCGACAAAACACCATTGACCCGGACGCGGGCCGTTGGGGAGGTGTAAAGGGCAGATACCCATCTCAATATAGCAGGGCCCAGCCCCTGGTGTTCCAGAGTGGTGTGCAGAAACATCCAGTCCACCCTATCAAATGCCTTCTCAGCATCGGTGGACAAGAGCAGAGTCTGGCGAGACTCCGCCCGCGCCCTGTGGACAATATTCAGGAGTCGAATAGTGTTGTCCCTAGCCTCAGGGTGTACCAGCTGGGGAAGGAAACAAGCCAGGCGCAACGCTAAGATCTTAGCAAGGAGCTTGAGGTCGGTGTTTAACAAAAATATGGGCCTATAGCTCTGACACACCATGCAGCACCGTGATCGTAGCCGCTAACGTCTGGGGAGGGAGCCCATGGCCCTCTTGAATTGAATTGACAGCCCTAAGGAAGTGAGGGAGAAGCCTCTCAGAAAAAGTCTTGTAGTATCCCAGGGGCAACCCGTCCGGGCCCGGGCACTTGCCTCTCTGGGAGGCCCCCAATGCCGTGGAGAGCTCCTCAGCGGATATCGGCTCCTCGAGCGAGGCGGCCTGGTCAGGGGCTAGTCTGCGCTTAACGTGGCGGGAAAGGTACCGGTGAAGCAGCTCGCGCCGGTCCGGTGAGCCCAACCGAGACCCCCGCTGGTGTATGTTATAGAGGGATGTGTAGTAGGCGTTAAACGTCTCCACTGTGCAAGACAATAGGAGGTCAAGGTGGGACTGGTTGAGGAAAATGTAATCAAGCCGGGAATACCGGTTATGAAGAATAGAAAGTATAATCCCGGGGCCTCTGGGTGTAGGGCGTGCCAATTGTCCACCAAGCAGAGCTCCGCAAGGAACTTCCGCAGTGAGCGGAGCTGGTTCTCCGGGGTACTGCAAGTGCCGGAGGAGGTATCGAAGCGGGAGAACAAAGGGGCGTTCATGTCTCCACCTACAATCAGTAAGCCTTCAGTGAATTCGGAGAGGAGGGAAGTAAAGGATCGGAAGGCTGCGTGTTGGCCCCTGTTAGAAAGATAGATGCTGGCGAATGTGTACATGACCCCAAAAATGAGACCCCTCACTATAGTAAATCTACCGGAGTCATCCAAGAGAGAGCCCTTTAGTTCGAAAGGAACAGATCTGGCGATCAAGACAGCCGTTCCTTTGGCCTTGGACTTCGGGTTGTTCCTAAAAAATCCCCTGGGGAAATGTTTATCCTTGAAGCTAGGGGCCTGACCCTCCTTAAAGTGCGTTTCCTGCACAAAAACCACGGAAGCCCTATGAGAGCGAAATTCTCTGAGAGCCCTGGACCGCTTCTCGGGGAGATTAAGGCCCTTGGCATTGGCCGAGTAAAATGTCAGCGAAGTCGGACGGGGCAAGCCATCGGGGGGAGAACAGAACCAAATTGAGTATTTTCAAAACAAAACATTTGCTCTGAAAAAAACTAGTAATGTTGTACAATATATGTTGCTGAACATATATTTGGGTAATGTTTCCAGTGACACATACCAGGAGCTGTAAATTCATACCTTAGTTAGAAAGTGTGTGAAAAAAACGCACACACAAAAAACACTACTGCAGACTGATTATGGCTGGTGGTAAAATGTGTGCATGTAAATAGTTAAAATACCAGCATTTTAAATACCATGGGAAGTCTTGTTTTCAAAAATGTATGGTTTAATGGGCTAAATTGAATAAGTTTAATACATTCCCCAAAAAGGACATGGGTGCAGGATGGCAATGTCAGGGAACCAAAAAAAAAAAAGTCGCTGGAACTCAAGAGCGCTCCTCCAGACCATACCCTTTCCAGTGAACTAGATATTGTAAGTAGCCTCTAGACACATGAAAATCAATAATGGCCCGAATGTCATATTCCTCATGGTTGTTTACATGTACTGGCCCAGGACGAGACAATGAGGTAGCGAAGCGGTTACACACCAAAGGTTTCAGGAGCGAAACATGGAACACATTTTAAATGCGCATATTGGATGTAAGATCTAAGGCATAAGGCACCTGACTGATCTACCAAAGGATGCAGAAGGGATCAACATAACGGTAAGCCAGTATATGGGATGGCACTTGGAGGTTAAGGTTGCGAGAAGACAGCCAGACCCTCTCACCAACCAGATAGATGGGAGTGCCTACGATAGGCCTGGGTCTTTTTTTATGTTGCATGGGCCATTGGATCGAGTCCTGAACCTGCACCCAAGTGGAACGGAGTTCCCTTAAGCGATCCTCCAATGCACAAATTCCCTGTGGCACAAATGTTTCGGGCAACATGGACAGTTGAAACCCATAGTTAGCCATGATTGGGGAAAACCCAGAGGACACGTTGGGAGCACTTCTGCGTGCGAACTCTGCCCAGGGTAGCAGGTAAGCCCAGTTGTTGTGATGGTCCTAGATGCAGCAATGCAAAAATAGTTCTAGCGCTTGGTTTGCCTGTTCCGCTGTACCCTTGGACTGTGGGTGGTAAGCCGAGGAGAAGGAAAGCTGAATTCCCAATTGTACGTGGAAAAACCTAGAAACAAACTGGCTCCCCCGATTCAAGACTATTACCTTTGGTATGCCATGGAGACCTCCTGTGCAAAGATGGAGGCAAGCTGCTGAGCCGTGGGTAATTTTTTGATCTACAACCATGAGGATTACAGTATGACCATGTAAGGCAGGTAGGTCAACTATAAAGTCCATAGATAGGTGGGTCCAGGAGCGCTCTACATTAGGTATAGGCTGTAAAAGCCCCACTAGAATGAGGAGTTTTGTTCTGGGCACAGACCGAACAAGAGGCCACAGACAGAACAAGAGGCCATAAATGCAGTCACATCTGGTTGAAGAATAGGCCACCAAAACTGTCTTGAGCAGGATAGAAAAGGCAATATAATATAACACTATATCTAAAAATTAAAATAAGTATTACAATTTATTAAGGAAACACACAGACGAAAATCATGTGCGATGAGGACCAGCTCAAGTGCACCCAAAAGCTTGTCTTGTAAACAAAAGGTTACCAGCTCCTTGCCATCGAATAAAGTGCTTCTGCGTAGTGAATTAAGTGCTGGGAAGAAATAAAATGCTGGAGTCCTTCCTTCACCATTGAGATTTAGGCAAGTATTGAAGTTGAAATATCAGCGTGTCTCCACTGGCAAAACCACGTTATAAATCAATCAGCATACTAGTAAAAACTATCAATGCAAATAGTGTCATTCTGAGCTGGTCCTCAGTGCACATGGTTTTCGTCTGTGAGCATATTTCCTTAATAAATTAGAAAACTGACGTGATAATGCATCGGCCTTAGTATTTTTTGTACTGGGTGTTATGCCGACCGTGTCCGCCGGGGTCCCGTGTCGCCCGGTCACTGGTGGGCGTTCCCCTCCAGGTGCCGCTCGTGCGTCCTCTCTGTGTACCGTTTTGCACGCGGCACGTACACGGAGGGGTGTGCGCACTGAAAGGGCACGCCCACCACACAGTAACGGTTCTGTTTGAGCCGCCGCGACGTGCCAGCGGCGATCAGGCAGTAATGAACGTTACCTCTTCTGCCTGTGTTGTTCATCTGCCTCGCTTGCGGAGGTAACACAGGCAGAGCTTGTTTGTTTTCGGCGCTGTTGCCATCGCGACACCTCTATTTGGGTACGTCGGTCGCGATGACATAATCTTGCCGCCCATTGGTCCATTCCCTGTTTTCCCGCCTTTGGTTCCTATTTGAACTTCCTTGACCTGTTCACCAGTGCCCATTCAACAAGTCACTATTGTAGTACTCTGGGTTATTGTTTCGTGCATTGTTCCTGTCTCTCTTTTGCTTGATATTCGTGTACCAGACCTCCGCTTTGTTTCCTGACACTGATCCTGAGCTGCCTGCCCCGACCTAGGCTTGTTTAAGTTTTCGTTCCTCTGCCTCTGGCCCTGATCTGCCTATATGCTTCGGATTTATCTTGCCGTCCATTCACGAGATACGCCACCGTTCCTGCATAGTGAGTCCATCACCTGTGTTGCCTGGGCCTGCATAACACAGGGAAGTTACTGTTATGGACATGAAAAATGAGGTACATTTTTTGGCGCTATTTGTGCTTTTGCGCCCATAACTCCCTAAATTATAACTCTGAGATTCCCCATTTAGTAGATATTCCCTGGCAGTCTCCAGCACTGGAATGGTTAATTTCAAACCAAAGAAGTGGCCTTTACAGTCCCGGAAACCGGTAGTGACCAGTTCTATCTGGTCATTACTGTAAACGTGGCCAAAACCAGTTTTTCTAGTTTTTTTTTTAGGAAAAGCATGTTCGGAGGCAGGGAATGGGAGGAGAGTAGGGGGGGAATGGGCAAGGCAAAAGGGGATTTAATCCCATGCTTTAAATTGAAGAGGAGGGTGCCTACTCCTATCTCAGATGCATCGACCTTGAGTATAAAAGGCAAGGCAGGGTTAGGATGAGACAATTCTGGTGCCAAGGCAAAGTATTGTTTCAAGGTATCAAATACCATTGTGGCCTCGGGCGACCAATGAAGGGGATTTTTTTTGGTTAGGTCTGATATGGGTTTCGCTAGGGATGAAAGTTCTTAATGAATTTATGATAGTAATTAGCAAAACCCAGAAAATGTTGTATAGACCACAACCCAATAGCACAAGGCCATTCTTATACAGCAGACAGTTTGAGTGGGTCCATTGAAAAGCCGGCTGCGGATATTACATAACCGAGAAAGGTGACTTGTGTCTGGTGAAATTTGCATTTTTGTAATTTGCAAAATAGCCCATACTATGTTTCAGGGCACGGAGAATGGATCAGGATGTCATCTAGATAGACTAACACACATTGTTGCAGCAAGTCCCAAAGGATGTCATTAATGAACTCTTGAAAAACAGCGGGAGCATTCCAGAATCCAAAAGGTGCAGGCGTTTTGGACATTTAGGGCACAATCTCAGCAGATGTCCCTTAAGGCTGCAATAGAGACAACACCCCTCCCTCCTAATAAAGGCCCTCTCTGTCTCGGAGAGACGTGTGAAACCCTGCTGCATAGGTTCCACACCATCGGAAGCAACATCGCCAGGAGGCATGGGAGGTGAGGGAGGGAACAAAAGCCTGGGTGCCAAATGAATATGAAGCCTCTGCAGGCTCTCTTTATAGGAGGGTCTCTCACAGAGCCTAGTGTCCATTAATATGAGGAAACACTAGGTCCTCATGTTCCTTGGGCAAGTCTCGTGATGCAATTTCATCCTTGATGCAGTCAGAAAGGCCATTTGAAAATGCAGCCACAAGTGCCTAATTGTTCGATCCAACCTCTGCCGCTAGGGTAAGGAATTTAATTGCATGCTCAGCAACTGTCGGACTGCCCTGTCTAAAGGACATTGGTTGCTTTGCAACAGAGGTGGTATGGCCTGGAACATCAAATACCCTGCAGAAGGTGGCAACAAATTCAGGGTAATTATGTATTACTTATCTCCCAGTGGATTGGCCCAGGCTAAAGCCTTGTCAGAGAGTAGGCATACAAGGAATCCAACCTTAGCTCTGTCACTGGGAAATGCCTGTGGAATTATTTTAAAGTAAATACCAACTTGCTTCAAAAATCCTCTACATTTTTCTGGATTGCCCCATAGCGCTGAGGGAGCAGGGCACTATGGTGTACTGTACGGGCTAAGAGTGCTTGTAGAGACCTGGTAAAATAATCCATAAGGCGGTCCTGCTAATTCATCCTAGCAAGTCCAGAACAGAAGCCATCTTTGGCCGTCGGCGCCTAATGAAGTTAAAGGGGCCGGCATGCACGCACCACGTCGCCCAATGGCTGTGCCTCAGCACTTCGTCCCAAGTCTTAAATTATTTGAAAATGACTGCAACATAACCATAGCAGCTAGATATGCTGCAACCAATGACATAACACTCAATCTTGTTAAACATACCCAAGGATGAATAACATCAAATAAGCCAACAACTGTGTAAACATTACATAGAACATAAAGTGGTAGCATGACCATAACCAGATCCTAGTCCATCTAGGATCGAGGGCCCTGAGGCTCTGGCGCAGGCATAAACCAAGCTGAAAGCTACTGGCGTCTACGAAATGCACAGTAGCCTGACTTCACTCTCCCAGAGATGAACCATGGGGAGCTTGTTCAGCTAGCTCTCAAAGCTACTGCTACCTGGGTTGGCCATACCCAAGCCGACCAATCCCCAGCTCTGGCATCAGACCTCGGGTACCCCTGCCACATAGTGGAAAATTCGATAGGGAGGGAGGGTGGGAACTTAATATTTTATTTCAAAGAGGTTAAAATTAGGGGTTCTTAGCTTTTCTCCAGCAAGAGCTGGATATGCTTGCTGGCCACTTTCCACAATGATGGCAGGTTTTTTGTCCCCATTTCTGTCCGAGGCAAAGTTGTGGTCCTTAGGACGCCAGCCTGCGTCAAGGCCTACAACAGGTATTTGGGGTCCCTCTTTCAGATTTTGAAATATTGGGAGGTATGGAAATGTCTTCTACACATTAGGTACAGCTAATAAACCATGACCCAAATTATGTTCAGGAACGTCGTCTGATATCAGACATACCCCACCATGCATGAATTTTTTTTTTTTTTTTTTCAATTAATTTTTATTGAAAGGTTTTTCAAATAACAGATAAGTATAACTTTTAAGATAGGAATACAGAAAAAGAGAAAAAAAAAGGGAGGGGTTCAGCTACTTACAATAGTTAATGTAAATTTTTCATATATACTGTAGTACATCCACATGAGAGTATAATGAGATGTACAATCACAAGGTACAATCTTAATACATATCACAGTTGAACTTAGAAAATGACACAATACACTTCTCTTTTTTTCCTAAGTAGAGTCCCATTCTGACCTAAATTTGTTACGAAGCTTCCTATCAAATTCATCCCAATGGTACTTTAATGTAGGGTATTCTATCGTCAAATGACGTACACTGAGTTCTAAAGATTTATTTTCTTTATAAAGTGTCAACAATTCTTGTGTATTTGGGACAGTTTGTTTACCCCAGTGTCTAGGGAGAATAGAAGTAACAGCAATGAATAAATGGGAAAGGATAATTCTCTGTACTTTGGGAATAACATTGGGAATCACTTTGAATAAAACCATCTTTGGGGTCAGAGAGTTAATAGAAGTTGTTATTAATTTGACTATTGTGAGAATATGTGACCAGAAGGGGGTCAGTTTGGTACAGGACCACCATATATGTTCCATATGTCCTACTGCTCCACAGCCTCTCCAACAAAGTGGGGACTGAGATGATTTCATAACATTGAGTTTAGAAGGATATAAATACCATCTATAAAATATCTTAAGATGGTTTTCCCAATGCGAAGCACACTGAGTGACCCCTTGTAGACCATTTCTAATCCTAAACCATTCAGACAGATCCATTTCAAAACCTAGTTCTTTTTCCCAACTAATCATATGAGAATGTTTATTAGAAAGACTAGATGAGAAGTAACTATAGCACTTGGTGATCATGTGTGCTTTATTGGGATGATTTAAGCAGATGTTCTCTAGGTTTGTGAGGGGTATTGACCAGTCCTTCATGTCTTCTGCAGGACAATCAATGGAACTTCTAATAACATTTAGTATGATGTCATATTGAATCCGCATTGTTTCTGGTAAATTGTATTCTGCCTGTAGAGTGTCAAATGCCTTAATAGTGTTGCCCAAGAAAATATCATTTACATAATGAAATCCATAAGAGTTCCATGTATCTGTGTCAATATTTCCAGGTGTTTTAATCGGGGCTATAGCTGTAAGTGGGGTGGCTCTAGAGCCTCTTTTGAGCTGGAGTGTGTTACATAAAGCATTCCAAGAGTAAGTTGCTGCTTTAAGAGGTGGAGGCCATTTCACCTGGTTTATTTTATTGTCAAGGTTGTACCATAAGGCATCTAATGGGGAAAGTGAGCCTAATATAAATTT
Organism: Spea bombifrons; assembly: GCF_027358695.1. Classification (NCBI taxonomy): domain Eukaryota; kingdom Metazoa; phylum Chordata; class Amphibia; order Anura; family Pelobatidae; genus Spea; species Spea bombifrons. Next base: position 68,338,743 of record NC_071087.1, read on the forward strand.
TTCTATGTCTACCCACTTTGGCTTGTCAGAGTGAATATAACATTTTATATTGGTGGCTGCGTTTGTGGCTAAATAATATTTATGGAAATCAGGGATGCCTAATCCACCATGTATCTTGTTTCTCTGTAGAACTTCCAGTTTTATTCTTGGGAAAGATTTTCCCCATATATATCTTCTGATATCTGTTTTTATCATTTTAAAGAATGTTGGGGGAAGTATTATTGGAACTGTGCGGATTATATATAGGAGTTTTGGAAACAAAGACATTTTAAGGGCGGCAACTCTGCCTAGCCAGGACAGCTCATATTTTCCCCATGACCAGAGTTCTTCTCTTAGCAAAGGCCAAATCTTTTTAAAATTATATTCATAAAGATTAGACAAATTTTTTGTTAACTGTATCCCCAGAAATGATATGTCCTTAGTTTGCCAGATAAAACTGTACTTTTGTTTAAGTGAATTCAATGTGTCAGAAGGTATATAATATGGAAGAGCTTGTGTCTTTGTGATGTTTAATTTATAATATGATATATTTCCGAAATCATGCAATATTGAAAAAAGTGCATCTAGAGATTCTTCAGGGCGGGTTAAAGACAGCATTATATCGTCAGCATATAGACCTAGCTTGTAGGTATTGTCACCTAATCTGACACCATGTATGTTATCGGCCTCTCTTATTTTATCTGCCAATGGTTCTAAGGCTAGTATGAACAAGATAGGTGATAATGGGCATCCCTGTCTAGTACCATTTGATAAATGGAAAGGTGTGGAGATTGTACTTGAGGTGGAGACGACTGCAGCAGGGTGACTATAGAGGGCCATTACCATTTTAATAAATTCTATGGGGAAACCTTTGTAAATTAAGACCTGTTCTAAATATTTCCAGTGCACTCTATCAAACGCCTTCTCTGCATCCAAAGAAAGGAGCAGAGAAGGCATCTGTTTTGAAGACATCCAGTAAGTGAGATCAATAAATTTTCTTGTGTTGTCAGATGGTTGTCTATCTTTCATAAATCCCACCTGGTCGTTATCAATGAGGTAAGGCACAATATTAGATAGTCTTTTTGCTATTACTTTGGCGTAAATTTTTGAGTCATTATTTATTAATGAAATGGGCCTGAAATTGGCACATGTGTCTGGTGTTTTTCCTGGCTTGGGAATAGTGATAATTTTTGCCGTCAGAGATTCTTGTGACATCTGCCCTTTTGATTTGTATTCGTTGAACATGGATGTCATATGTGGTGTTAGTAGGGGTGCATGTGTCTTGTAGTAAAGCATAGTGAACCCATCTGGGCCAGGTGCTTTTCCAGATGGAAAACTTTTAATAGCTGTTCCTACTTCCTCCTCTGATATTGGGTCAGTCAAGGTGGATATATCCTTTTGCTTCACTTTCTAAGAAACCTTGTATGTCTGCTATAGATGGTTGAAAAGTATGAGGATCATCTTTCAGATTATAAAGGCCTTTATAGTAAGTAGCGAATTTTTGACCTATTTTAGAGGTTGGATTGAGGCCTACTTCTCTCTTCCTCTTCCGGATCTGTGTCACGAGGTGAATCAATTTTCTCAGTTTTTCGAGATTCTCCAGTCTTTTTCTCTCTTTTATTCAGTCTGGACATGTCCAAGTTACTTACTGAGTGTTGTGGCCCAATTATATAGTTTGATATTTCTGTTTAAAATGCTTTTGCAGAGCTCTAGATTAGTGCAGCCATAAGGCATTTCTGGAGGCAGAGTGGCACATAGGGGGTCAAAAGGCATATCATGGGGCACAGTGGCATATAGAGGGTTAAAAGGCGTATCATGGGGCACAGTGGCATTTAGAGGGTTAAAAGGCATATCATGGGGCACAGTGGCATATATGGGGTATAAGGCATTTCTGGGGCAGAGTGGCAAGCCTGGGGGCAGATGTGCATAACTGGGGGGTAGGTTAAAAAAAAAAAAGGAAATAAAGAAATGATTCTCAATCATAGCTTTTATTAACAAACAATTGTTCACATAGTTTACATGAACTAACATTTACTGGTAAAACTTTTTTCCTATAGGGTCGTCTTATATTCAGGCTTTTTCTTTTTTTCCTAAGTTAATATTCAGATTTTATGGTGTGGATTGGTGTGTGTGGATTGGTGTGTGTGTGGATTGGTATATGTGCGGATTGGTAAGTGTGCGAGAGTGATGGGTGTTATGCTGTACCATTTCCAATGTATTTTTCATTATATAATTATGCTTTAGCACATCATAACTCCCATCACTCTATTAATATTGTTATTTAATTGTTTTGTCCTATTTTGGTGTGTTACTTACTTTAAATAAAAGTGTTAGATTTTTTTTTTTATGGTGGGGGGGGGGTCATATTCGGTTTCGGCCAGGTAAATGCTGCATTTTCGGTTTCAGTCCAGAATTCGTTTCGGTGCATCCCTACTACTAATGAAGTGGTAGGCCTACACCACATCAATGTTTGGCTTAGTATATAGTGATAGGAGTTATGCTGCACTATTGTCAATGTCTGGCTCAATGTATAGTGATAGGGATTACGCTGTACCACCGTCAATGTGTGCCTCAGTATATAGTGATAGGTGTTATGTTGTACCACCGTCATTGTCTGCCTCAGTATATAGTGGTAGGTGTTATGCTGTACAACCGTCAATGTCTGCCTCAGTATATAGTGATAGGTGTTATGCTGTACCACCGTCAATTTCTGCCTCAGTATATAATGATAATAGTAAGTATTATGCTGTACCACCTTCAGTGTCTGCGCCAGTATATAACGGTAGAAGCTATGAAGTTTTAAAGTGTGTGTGTGGGTGTGAGTGTTCATGTTTCTCAATGAAAATAAACTTGCAACAGAATGTTAAGTACACAAAGGGTCAACAAATCACACTACAACTGCTTTTGTGCCTCATAGATGACCCAGATAAGGGAGTTTCTGTTCCAGGGGAGAATTCATATGTTTTTAGTGCTGGACTCAAAAAAGGACTGTCTCTTCTATGGTCTACTAAACTAAGGGAACAGGTGTACCTGCAGGAGTTGGCATTATTGCATTTTATGAAGCATATTGTGTGATACTGTAAAATATATTTTTTTAAAACCTAGTAGCACTGCTAACTACTACAGGATGCTTTCCAAAACAAAATATATTTTCAAAGGAGACAGATTTACAAACAGATGCTCCGTAGAGTATTTCTCTGTGGGGGAAAAATGCACATGTACATTTGTGAGCTGCTTACATATGATAACATGAAAAATATTTTTTAAATAGAACTCGTTTTAACTCTGACAACAGCCAGAATAACTTAATACCTAAGTACAAAACAATGCTATATTTCTACACTGTGTCCTTCCATATTAATTGCATGCATACATTATATATGTGTTGGATGGCTTCCAAAATATTTCATAATATTTCCAGAGGAAAGAATAAGAGCATGTAACTCCTCTTTAGTGACAGCAGAGAATTGATTTAATGTAGCAAACAAAGAAGAGGTCAGTGGGTAGGGGGGCACATAGTCAGAGGTAGGGTGGGGGCAGGGTGGGGACTGTTCAGATATTTGATATCTAATAGTTTTCATCTCATTATTTATGTGGCAAAATCAGATGCATTAAGGTAAGTAAAAGGGGTAGTTGTTGAACAAGGGAACTGAAAGCACTTGAAGGGGGTTATGAGACAGGGGGGATAAGGGCAGTGAATTTCTGAAGGCTGAGAGAGCTAAGGACTCTGGTTATGCAAGGTTTTTTTGGGGAGAAGGCGTAGGAGGCAAGGTGTGAGAGTAGGATAGAAAGTGGTGGTCAGAGAGGGGGAAAGGGATTGGAATTAAAAAATAGTGAGAAAGCACATGCTACAAAAATATGGTCTGGGATGTGACCATCAACATCAATAGGGAAGTTAAAATGCTGTATGAGATCAAAAGAGGAGGTAATGGAAATATATTTTGAAGCCAAAGTGTCAACTGGGATGTTGAAGTCTCAAAGGATGATAGAAGCCATGGTGATAAGTGGTCAAGAAAGATGTTAGCAGGGACAGTATATAAGAAAAGCCTGAGACTAGCTTAGCGCACCAACATTTTTTCTTTTACCCTTTTGGACAGTATATAAGGCAAGATGAAAGGAGATGGGATTAAACAGTTGGATAGCGTGGACCTCAAATAAGGAGAAAAGAGTGATGGAGGAGAGGGAATATGTTGAAAGGTGCAAGTTGGGGGAGTGTAGGAAGTCTACACCACCACCCTTTCTGTCATCAGGTCTGGTAGTGGGAGTTAGGTGGAGGCCACCATAGGTGAGATCAGCAAGAGAGGCAGTGTTACAAGAGGTTAGCCAGGTTTCAGTTAGAGCAAGAACGCACAGGGAACTAGAGATGAAGAGGTCATGTATAGCTGTTAGTTTGTTACATACAGAACATGCATTCCAGAGAGTAAAGGTAAAAGTAGGGTAGGAGGAGTGGCAGGGTATGTGGATAAGATTATTGAGGTTTCTGGAACGTTGTGTCACAGAGGAACAAGGGGATGTGGCAGGGGAGGGCTGGCAGCCTAAGGCCTGGGGGGGGGCAAGTCAAGTCAAGTGACCCATTGTGCCACCAAACCAGCCCACCATCTTTTCCTGATTTTCAAAGCATATTAATGTAAAAAAGCAAGACAAATTGATGTAATATATATATATATATATATATATATATATATAATTATATATATTGGCAATAGGGTCTAATATTGAAGACTGAAAAATAACTGCCAGTTCAGCTGTTATCATTTTGAAATCGTCTTTCAATCACAGTCTTTACTTCAAAGAGATAAGTACATACCGTATTGGCTCGCTTATAGGCCGCCCCCGAGTATAGGCCGCACCCTAAAAGTTAGGTCTTTTTTAAAGAAAAATTGTGATTTAAAGCGTAATAGATATGCTGCCACTCTGCCCCCCCTCGAGACATGCTGCCACTCTGTGTGTGTGTGTGTCCCCGAGACATGCTGCCACTCTGCCCCCCCAAGATATACTGCCACTCTGTCCCCTCCCTTGAGATATGCTGCCACTCTGCACTGGTAAGGAAGATTGTTAAAGCTTACCGCGCAGACGTTCACCGGCGAGTGTAAACAACCTCCGCTGCCGGCACGTCTGCACGATGTGCTTTAACAATCTCCCTTGCCGGGACTCCTCCCGTGGAAATTCCCGGCAAGGAATATTGTTAAAGCACACCGAGCAGACGTGCTGTCAGCGGAGGTTGTTTACGCGCATCGCCGCTGCCGGTGAACGTCTGCGCGATGCGCTTAGACAATCTCCCGTGCCAGCACTGCACCCGTGGAAAGTGCCGGCAGGGGAGGCTGTCTCAGCGTATCAGAGAGTAGGATGCAGGTCCCCTGCACCGCTGCGGGGGATCTGTATCCTAACCCTGCTGCCTGCCCTTCGTCCGGAACTGCATGTCGAATTGCACATTCCTGCGCTAAACCCCGAATATAGTGTGACTGTTTGAGGTTGTGGACAGGTGTCTTTTATACTGATAACAAGTTCAAACAGGTGCCATTAATACAGGTAACGAGTGGAGGACAGAGGAGACTCTTAAAGAAGATGTTACAGGTCTGTGAGAGCCAGATATCTTGCTTGTTTGTAGGTGACCAAATACTTATTTTACCGAGGAATTTACCAATGAATTCATTAGAAATCTTACAATGTGCTTTCTTGTATTCTTTCCCCCCATTCTGTCTCTCATAGTTGAAGTGTACCTATGGTGAAAATTACAGGCCTCGCTCATCTTTTTAAGTGGGAGAACTTGCACAATTGGTGGCTGACTACATACTTTTTTGCCCCACTGTAAGTCATGTGGCCACAGGTGTGTAGGCAGGTGTAGGAGAGAAGGCAACCGAATATCTGGAGAAAGTTGGGACTCCAACCCAGTTGAAGCAAAACTGTGTCTATCTAAAATCCAGTCAACGGCGTATCTGTAATTGGCCACTAAATTATAATCAGGTAAGTGTGGGATATTCAAGCCTCTGTTGGAGGTGGGCTGTTGTAATTTTACCAGCACAATCCGAGACCGTTTACCACCCCATAGAAAACGTTGGAGAGAACGATGGCGGGCATGCACATTAGCCTGCCGCAAAGAAATCGGAAGCATATGAATAGGGTAAAGGAGCTTAGAGAATGCAGCCATCTTATACAAGTGGCATCTACTTTGACGGGTGCCTTTTCCTAACGGAAATCGAGGCGAGTTAAGCCCATTAATGAGCAGTTGGGCGAGAGGGGAACTGTATAGTGACTGAAATAAGTGAGTAAAGCGAATGCCAAAATGATGGAATTTTAAAAAGGATGTTAAATAATGCCAGGAAATACGATCAAACGCTTTGTCTGCATCGCACCTTGGATTTCTCTTATCACCAAATAGTATTGAAATGGACCCCAAAAGATCCAGGTCATCCTTCAATGGCCTCCACCTACAGATCGGAGAGGAGTGCAGTGGGGTTTGCTAATTTCTACCATAAATGTATTCATGACTTTTCCAAAATCATTCAACCTATTACAGCTTACAGCAAAGAATTCTACTTTTCAATGGTCCAAAGCAGCACAAGCAGCATTCAATACACTAAAGAAAAAATGTATCTCCGCTCCTATTCTGACACTTCCAGATCCCAGTAGACTTTATACCCTAGAGGTGGACGCATCTCAGATGGCAGCTGGTGCTATCCTATCTAAGAGACAGGAAAAAGATGACCTTCTTCATCCAGTACAATGTAGGAGAACGAGAATTACTGGTGATTAAATTGGCTTTAGAAGGATGGCGACACCTCTTTGAAGGGAATGCTCGCCCCATCACTGTATTTATGGATCACAAGAACCTAGAATACTTATGTTCTCTTAAATGTCTTCAGCCCTGGCAGGCCAGATGGGCACTTTTCTTTACCCGCTTCCAACTACATATTACTTACCGTCTGGGCTCCCACAATTGTAAAGCCGATGCACTCTCACATGACAGAGAAACCCGCCACACTCTCATGCGAGACTGACACTATTCTCCAACCTGAACATTTTTTAGCTATTACACAGACTTTTTGGGATACCTTGAGATCTTACTCTGCAGGCCCGACTCCACCTAACCTTGACTTGCGACAAGGTCTATATTACCACCAGGATTAAATTTACGTTCCTCCTAAACTTCATCTTGAAGTTCTCCAAACTATCATGATTCTCCTATGACCAGGCACGGTAGTGTAAGACAGACCAGGGACTTAATTCAACATACTTTTTGGTGGCCTAACCTGAGTAAGGAAGTGTCTGACTATGTTTCATCCTGTACTGTTTGTGCCCAAGCTAAAGACATACATACTCGACACACTAGATTGCTACAACCTTTACCTGTACCCACCAGACCTTGGGGAGGGATTTCTATGGATTTTATAACAGATCTGCCTCTCTCTCAAAAGCACATGGCCATCATGGTAATAGTGGATCGATGGCACTCTTCATCCCACATGAGGCTCTTCCATTAGCTACTGAGACAGCCAACTTGGTGGTCCAAGAAATATTCAGACTTCACGGGCTGCCAGATAATATTGTGTCTGATCAGGGTACTCAATTCCCCTCATGTTTTTGCCATGAGTTATACATCAAATGCAACCACACCCACAATTATACCTTACTTCGAAGAACCTTGACACAAGCTCAATCAAGATTCACCCAGTTTTTCATGTATCGCTATTGAAACCCTGGACTCAGAATCCTTTTTCTAGCAGACAAGATCCTCCCCCGCAATCTATCCTGTTAGATGGAGTAGAGGAATTTGAGGTAGAAGAGATTTTAGACTCCAGGATATATCGGGGGCAATTATCCACTGGAAGGGTTATGAAGGTCTCGGGAATTTGCTAAATACGTACACGCTCCTGACCTCATATGTACCTTTCACCTGAGGCATCCAGAAAGACCAGGACCAAGGCATGCCCAGAGGTCCCGCATTAGGAGGGGTAGATGTCAGGCGCCCATCCATCGCACCGGTCAGATGGGCACTCACCAATGCCCACCTTGCCCAAATACCCTCCCACGCACGGAACCCTGCCTAGGATACTTACCATTGTGGGTTCCGTGCCGGCTATTGCTGCAGGCGCGTGAACGCTGGCAGCAGGAATGAAGGCTGTTCTGGCACGCCCCCTGATGATGTCACCGCTGACCAAAAACCCCAGGAACGTTTAAAAGGTGGCAGCAAATACCATTTTACATGCAAGCAGCTGTCATCCACGCAATACTTTTAAAGGAATCCCTGTGGGACAGTTTATCCAGTTGAGGAGAAACTGTAGTAACGCATTGAGTTTTGAAGGACAAGCATTTGATTTGGTTGAGAGATTAAAATTGAGAGGTTATAAAAATGATGATATGGTTATTTAAAGCTTACTAAATAGCTAGCAATACGATGTGGGAAGATTTATTAATGGATCAAACATCATCCCCTTTTAATTTTTTTCTATTTTACAGAGCAGTGAATTTAACAAGAACTGTAATATGAAAACATCTAAAAATATTGAAATCAGATGAAATATATGAAAATATTTTATTGAAAGGTATTACATGTCCCCCAAAAACTTGACAATATTTTGTCTTTAACTTAGTTTGCTAGTAAATCCAAAGACCAATCTACATGGTTACATATCATAGGTATTTTTCCATGTGGACACAAAGTATGTAAATGTTGTCCATTTTCAATATAGAAAAATGTTTTACATCTACGATAATTAGACACTTTTAATATTGAACAATAAACAATTCATTAATTGTACCACTCATAATGTGGTTTATTTGATTACATGTGGCAAACGTGGTATTACACACAATTTCTTTTCTTCTTGGGAAACACTTTAGCTCATGTAATAATGGAGACTGAAAATATTTTATGTTTATGGGAATAGAACATTTTATTAGTGTGAAGTGTACCGGATCTCTAATTTGACCACTAGTAAACCCTTTGGTTTAAACTCTAAAGGTGGTGAAGGGTTTATTTACCCAGATTAATGTCAGACGTGTTTCATCATTAGGATACATTGATGTATATATATATATATATATATATATATATATATACTGTTGTGCTCAAATATTTGCATACCCTGGCAGAAATAGTGAAATGTTGACATTGATTTTATTTAAGGCTAGTGATCATATGAAACCATTTATTATCACATAGTTGTTTGGCTCATTTTTAAATCATAATGATAATGATATCATAATGATATCACCCAAATGTTTGGCCCTTAAATGTTTGGCCTTGTTACAGACACACAAAATGACACACACACACACAGGTTAAAATGGCAATTAACGGTTAATTTCCCACACCTGTGGCTTTTTAAAGTGCAATTAGTGTCTGTGTATAAATAGTCAATGAGTTTGTTAGCTCTTATGTGGATGCACTGAGCAGGCTAGATACTGAGCCATGGGCATACCTGGAAACTCCGTGTGAAGCACCGCTTCTCCAGTTCCCCGGGTCTTGACACGAATTCTCACAGAGAATCTTGTGAAAACTGATGGCAGGATGAATGGAGCATGTTATCATAAAATAATGGCTGACATTTTCCATTCTTCTGCACAAAAGCTGCGCATAGGATGCTCTTGGACTTTCCAGCCTGACAATGACCCTAAGCAGAAGGCCAAGTTGACCCTCCAGTGGTTACAGAAGAAAAAGGTGAGGGTTCTGGAGGGACTTTAATATCATCAAGCCACTCTCAAACATGTGGTTCGTGTAACTTTACATGACCTGGAGGCATTTTGCCATGACAAACAGGCAGCTATACCGCCTGCAAGAATTTGGGGCCTCATAGACAACTATTACAAAAGACTGTACAATGTCATTTACGCTAAAGGGGGCAATATTTTTTTTTTTGTTGCTATGTTTTGTTTTATGATTGTGCCATTCTGTTATAACCTACAGTTGAATATGAATCCCATAAGAAATAAAAGAAATGTGTTTTGCCTTACTCATGTTCTCTTTAAAAATGGTACATACATTACCAATTCTCCAAGGGTATGCAAACTTTTGAGCACAACTGTATATACAATACATATAAATAAATATATATTAAATATATATTAAATATTTAGTCATGTTCTCTCTTTTTTCTTTTGAGTTTTTAAGTTACATTGATATTTATTTCATACACAATTATGAGCCCAGTATAATTAGTGCTTGTTTCTTTTTTATTTTTAGATTGTTTAATGTAATGTTTTTAGACTACTCCTCTTCAGATAAGTAATTTCCTCTACTTTATGATTTATTTTAATTGGTGGGTCTATAACCATTTACCACAATGGGAAAGCTAGCTTTTGACATAGTACCTTTTGGGGTGAAACGCATTAAGTATGGTATGGTACTAGTGGGTTCTGCCGGCTGTTTTACTACGGGACTATGGACCCGAATAAATGATCAGCTACACCATCTAATGATATATTGCTTGTTTGTCTCTTCTTTAAAGGAATAACAGCAGTCATACATTGAAAACGATACGTATGTAAAATCCCAATAGGTAAAATCAGTCATACCTAATTTCTGTTTACATGATTCTGACTCCTCAATAACCATACCTGGGAACTTCTTCACTCCAGCTACCTGGAGCCTTCCGTTGCGGGACACGGCCAGGACTGCCTGATGACATCAGTGGGAAACACCCCCATTTTAAAGGCAAATGGGCGGGGAGCAGGGTGTGTCCAAACCCCGGTCCCGTGACCCGGAAGATTTGGGTGTTGATCCGGAGAAGTGGTGCTTTACCCGGAGAGTTCCCAGGTATGTCAGTAACGTACACATGATCACAATTAGTATTGTAATCATGTGTACGTGATTACAATTAGTATTGATGCCTAATCTATATAAAATGATGATATGTAACCATTGATGTTATTTTACATACTAGGATGTGATCAGATACTTAATTCCTTCCGTTTTTGTAGAAGTGGTTAATACGGGATTAACGCTGTACGCACTATGCAGCAGCTTTGACGCCAGGATTTTAAAGGTCCGTACAAGGAACTCAATTGGTCGCCGGCATGGGCCTCCTCTGCGATCAACCAATGAAGTGCACCTGTACTTCGTTGGTTGATGGCAGACAAGCCCCCTGCTGGCGACCAATAGAGTCGCTCGTACAGACTTTTAAAATCCTGGTGCTGAAACTTAGCCTGGTCTCCCCGCTCCAGAAGTTAAAGGTCTGTACGACCTTTAACTTCTGGAGTCGGGATGGTCTCCCCAGGCCAAGTTCCGCCATCAGATGCTAAAGGTCTGTGCAAGCGACTCTATTGGTCGCCGGCAACCAATGGAGTCGCTCTTATGGACCTCAACTCCTGAAGGTGAACTGAAGGATTTCTGCTCCCATTATCTATGCAGCATCGCAGGGGTTAACGGGAGCAGGAATCCGTAGGTTCGCCGTCAGGAGTTAAATGTCCATAGGAGCGACTTTATTGGTTGATGGCAGACGAGCCCCCTGCTGGCGACCAATAGAGTTGCTCGTAAAGGCTTTTAAACTCAGCCAGAGGAGACCACTGGTTGATTGGTTGATGCGAGAGGAGGCCCCTGCAGGCGACCAATAGAGTCGCTCGCACGGCCCTTCAACTCCTGACGGTGAACCTACGGATTTCCGCTCCCGTTAACCCCTGTGATGCTGTGTAGATAAGGTAGGCTAGATGGGGAAGGGACCAGAGAGATTAGTAAACTAAGACGAAGACAAAGATTCTTTGTGTTGTGTCTCTTCATCTTCGTTTATGTTTTGCCACCACCATGTTTGTTTCTTCGGTATTCGGGCTGAACAACAAAAACTCACCCTTCCTGTTCGTTTTCATGTTCGCCCGAATACAATGCACAAGTCTAATAGCTGTTCAGCAAATCACATGGCAGCAACAATGCATTTAGGCATGTAGACCTGGTCAACGCAATTTGCTGAAGTTCTAACCGAGCATCAGAATGGGGAAGAAAGGAGATTTAAAGGTATTAAAGGGTTAAAGAATGTTGGTCCTTTATTATCTGAAACTGGAAATTTGGTTAGTGAGGACAGAGAGAAAGCAGACATCTTAAATGCTTTTTTTTTTCTCTTTATACTCAGGGACATTTTTCCACAGCCTCCCCTACTTTCCTTCAGACAGCCCCCCAATCTTAAACAACTGATAACCAGGAGTGCCCTGAACAAGTCCACAAAAATGGCACTTTCCTCTGCCTACAAGGAAAGTGTAAAACATGCACACACATCCACACTGTGGACATGGTGCCTATACCAAATTCAAATACACACCATAAGATCAATGGTGCCTTCTCCTGCAAATCTTCTAAAGTGTCCAACAGCCCTCTATGTGGGTGAAACAGGCCAGCCATTACATAAAAGGTTTAATTCACGCAGATTCAACATCAACAACAAAAGAGCAGAAACACCAGTGGGACAACATTTTTGCCAAAATGGAGATAATATCAGAGACAGAGAGAGAAAAATATGGGAGGTTAAATTAATACTCAAATTTAACTCTTTAAATGCTGGCCTCAACCGGGATAGGGAATTTGTATCCCATTATCACTTTGTAGATTAACTAACCAGACAGGCAGACAACCTGACCCCATTAGAGTTGTGAATACCTCCTGACACCTCCTTTTATGACTCCAATCCACCTCTGATTTTAACACTATTGACTGATCAAAGAACCTTGCCTTAGACATTTTCATGTTATCTGCTTCCCATTCTAAACCATGTTATTTGACTGATACTTAAAGAGAAGTCTTTCACATTGTTGTATAACATGCCTGATGAAGGGACCTGAGAGGTCTTTAAAGCTTGCAAGCTATATTTACTCAGTTAGCCAATAAAGGTATCATTCAAACTCCAACTGTCTCCTGTTTATACCAAGGAAGAACCAATGACGGAGCCCCTGCTGGCTAGTTTTAAGGAACCATTTGTCACGCCCCATCCAGGCTGCGGAGCTGCATATCTCTGAATTTCCCAGTCTCGCTAGAGTTCCCCTTTGCAGTGATCCATTCCTGGATTTCCCTATGCTCTGTCCTGTACCTCTGATTCCTTGATTCCAGTCATGCTCTTTGCTTCAGCTCTGTTTCCTTTATAAGGTGTGCCCCACCCATGTGTTCTGTTTGTCTCAAGGAATGTCCTTCTCTGTTGTGTGTATAGATTCAATGTTCAGTTTATTAGTACCTCCGTAGGCAGGGTTTAGCATTAGGACCCACCGAATATTGGATTACTTTAGTGTAGTGGTGGGCTAAGCATACTATGGCCATAAGATGTGACAAAATCTCCAATTGTTATCATATAGTCCTAGGCTTTCATAGACGACAAAAGAAGCGATTTTTTACAGTGAGGACAATCAAGGTTTGGAATTCACTGCCAAGGGAGGTGGTGTTATCAAATCGGTGAAATCCGATTGCCTCTTAGAGTCAAGAAGGATTTTTTTCCTCTGATGGCAGAATTCGAAGTAGCTGAGTTAGGGTTTTTTTTTGCCTTCTTTTGGATCAAGAATAGGAAGGTTAGGTAGAGAGTTGAATTTGAGGGACTCAGGTCTTTTTTCAACCTTATGAACCATGTAACTATGTAACTTCTAGAGATATGTGTGATCAAGGACAAATTCCAAACTTATATGTAACTAAGGAGTAGAAGCTGCTTATCTCTAGGAATGTAAAGTGGAACGGGGATACATTGTAAGACCACCAAAACTGATTTACTACCTAGGAGGTAACTTCTAGAGATATGTGTGATCAAGGACAAATTCCAGATGTATATGTAATTGTCTTAAAGTTATTTCTTATACCAGAGAGTCTCTTAGAGGTAAATTATGGAAATACAATGGTACAAATATGCTAAGAAGTCCTAATTATAATGGGTAAAACCCACAATTATGATTGGAGAATTTCAATCAATAGGTGGAGGATATAATAATAAGCCCTGTCTTTAAAAGCTTATGTTTTTAACAATTTGGGACCCCCATACAAATTAGGATTCCCAAACAATTTGACGCCAGACAATTTAACCGGACAGACAATTGGAATTTGGAACATCATAAGATCTTGAGTGTCTAATATATAACTTTTAGATTAAATTTTTCCACTGAATCTGGATTGTTATCTACAAGGACCAGTTGGGCCACAGCAACAAGTGATGGTAATTATAATGGTTTTAATATTCTGAATAGAGCTGAATTTTGTCTACTTCAATATAGAATTCCCTTCTTCTGGGAAATAGTATATGACATTGTTGTACATGACGGCTTGTGAGACTGCAGCTTATAACCCGTAATAATGACAATGATGTAAAAGGTATTTTCATCTATTAAAATCTCACTAATACTCTTTAGAGGACTTGATTTATTTTGACATGTTTAAGATAATTTTTGTGTTTTATCTTCTGCACTGCAAGACTTTTATAGATATTTTATAGATTGTGTTTTACAATAAATAATATTTTGATTAACTATCGTGATGGTATAAAATCTCATTTGAATTATAATTTTTGGCGCGATCTGAAAGGATTTAGGATCAGAGATAAAATATAGGGTATCGCTTTATATTAATATTGTAGATGTGATCCTACAATAATTGATAGCATCATTATTTTGCGTATGTGAAGGAATATTGGTTTTGCCTATTTTATCTCATTAATATCCCTAACAGTATGCAGAATACCACCTCTGAACACACAACGCATCGAACCTTGAAGTAGATGGGCTACAGCAGCAGAAGACCACATCAGGTTCCTCTCCTGTCAGTTAAGAACAGGAAACTACAATTAGGATCTGAGAACAGGAAACTACAATTCACACATCCTCACCAAAATTGGACAATGGAAGACTGGAAGAATGTTGCCTGGTCTGATGAGTCTCGATTCCAGCTGCAACATTCAGATGGCATGGTCAGACTTTGGTGTAAACAACATGAAAGCATGGATCCATCCTGCCGTGTATCAACGGTTCAGGCTGGCGGTGGTGTAATGGTGTGGGGGATAGTTTGGGCCCCTTAGTGCCAATTGAGCATAGTTTAAATATGACAGCCTACCTGAGTATTGTTGCTGATCATGCCCATCCCTTTATGACCACAGTGTACCCATCATCTGATGGCTACTTTCAGCGGGATAATGCACCATGTCACAAAGCTCTCATCTCAAACTGGTTTCTTGAACATGACAATGAGTTCACTGTACTCCAATGGCCTCCACAGTCACCAGATCTCAATCCAATAGAGCACCTTTGGGATGTGGTGGAACGGGAGATTTGCATCATGGATGTACAGCCGACCAATCTACAGCAACTGCCTGATGACATCATGTCCAAATGGATCAAAATCTGTTTCCAGTAGAAAGTATGCCACGAAGAATGAAGGGAGTTCTGAAGGCAAAAGGGGGTCCAACCCGGAACTAGCAAGGTATACCTAATAAAGTGTTTTATATATATTAAACAATTGAGAGGTGCTATTCAGTATATAGTTTGTATACAAGGAAGAGAGAGCAAGTTCCTAGTTATCAGATAAATGCCAGTATGTCTATCTCCATGTTGAGACTAAGGCTGCAACAACGAATTGATAATATAAGATGAGGGTTTTTTCAGAATCGGAGGATTCACAGAGACACTTAAATAGAGTATATTTTATGATAGTGTTGTAATTTATGTAATAAAGTATTTATTCTACCTTTTACATCACTTTTTATATTATATTTATATACATATACTCCATACACTCTGCTGGATCCACACTGCTGTCCATCACCTTAAGAGGGGTGTACTGCCCTTAGTCAGTACAGTGTTCTTTATCACTGGAGCCAGGTTACAGGCTCTAGGCAAGGTGAGACGCTAACTGTAGCCACCTTTTTCTGTTCCAAACTTTTTCTGTTTTTCTGTTATATTTTATCACACAGAGTGCACTATAATTTATTTATTTTTTCTAGTAATTTTTTTTTATGTCATTTAGTCTACATAACCCATTGGGGTGAGGGTGAGTTACATTTATATTTACTTCTGTCACTCCGCTCACTGTTGGTGGGTTGCACCACCAATACCTGTCTTTCAAAGTCAGAAGGCGGGAAGACTGCACTGACTCTCACAGTCTTCCCCTAATCTGCAGTCAGTGTGACACATATTTTTTTTTGGTGTGGGAGCGGAGAGAGTGATTGCATGCTAGGGAGTGGAGGGAGTGCAAAGGAAATAATTGCTTGGAGACCGATTTTTTTAATATTTAAAGGAAAAATGTTTTTGTTACAAATATTGTTTTTTTCCCCTATATTTAATATATTTAAGGTACAGTATTGTACCAGTGTTTCCACTTATATAGTATTGTACTTGTTTGCACTTGCACATAAATAATCTCTAATTAAAACTAGTTGTTTGTTACAAGATTTTTTCCCTTTCTTTTTTGTCGAGAGGGCAGTGCCAGAGAAGTAGTCCGTACAGGGCGTCTGAACACCTAAGGCCGGCCCTGATCAAAATCTCACCCCAGCCAGTTAGCAACTCTGTATGTAGACAAATGTATGCTATCACTAAAATATAAGTGAAAACTCATCATTTATAATAATGGAATGAACAAAATTGCACTGAATTTACTGTGTATGTGTTTGTTTTTCTAGGAGAGCGTCAACCCCTAGTTGATCTGAGGAAAAAATTGAAAAGGGGTATCCCTTGGACCGTATACTCCTCTTTGCAAAAGATGAAGCATTAGGAAAGGGGAGAAGAGAGAAGCAGTGAAAAGGAACTCAGCAGGTGTTGACAAGACTTCTTTAATGGACAAGGTAAATGCATTAAGTGCTCACTCACATTCTAGCTAGCCACAAATGTGAACTGATTTTAGATAGTGTGTAATGAAGATCAACAATTCCAGTTACTTTTAGGTCACAGTCCTGTATATTTAAATACTAAATTGGTTCAGATCTTTAAACAAAATAGCAAAAAAAGGCAATCTGAATAAACACAAAATACAGTTTATTAGTGATAATTGTACTTTCCTTTGTTTTATGTTAATTTTTTTGGCATATCTGACAATATTTAGTATTAGATATACACTGCGCAGTAAAGCGTCATGTTTTAATAGTTTGACCTTAATGTGTAGAAAAGGACATTTTTCAGGAATATTTTTTAATTGTGTGATGCTGTTTTCAGGAAAATGCACATGTAAAAACCAAAAAAAAAAAAGAAGACTAAAAATATTATTCAACAAAAGATAATGGCAACAGAGAAACAAATCTGCTCTCAAATTATGGTGAGTTGTAAGCTACTTTATTTATTTTATCTTTCATTATAATAGTTTAGCATACATATTAACCAAAAAAAAGAGATACAGCACTTAGTATAACCCAAAAAAGGGAAAGTATAGAAAGGGGGATATTCAAAAAACTGACCCCACAAAAAGTAAGTGGCATCTAAAGTCATAATGTCAATGATAATTACCAGCCATAGGTATATAAGCTAAGAACAAAACTAATTCATATAAAAAATAATTTTCATAACCAATAAAGGATAAAGCGACTGGTCTTGATTAATCCAGGTACTCCAACAGGTAGAGAGAACATATAAAGATAAAAACAAACTCAAAGAAGACAGCGCTTGGATAAATATAAAAACAATCATTTTAATACATATACAGACAAAAAATACACAATACAATCAATAAAAACAAAAAATTAAACAATATAAAATGATATACATAAAAGATGTCTCCAATATTGAATATAAATATACAGACAGATAAATAAATCAGACAGTGATATAGTAGTCAAGCAGCCCCACCAAGGGTAAAACAATATACAGGAAGAAAAAAAATATATAAAAATATATAAACAGACCTACCACTGAAATGACTGTGCCTGGACAGGCTAGCGCCAAAAACACACACAGGACGTGTTTCGTTAGACCTTCCTCAGCTGCAACTTTAAGTTACGTCTCGAGTGATTATGGCGTCATTCGAGACTTCCGCGTCTCTTGAGACTACATACAGAATAGAGCCCTGCGCGGGACTACTTTTTTAATCCCCCTCCCGCCCGCTCCCGCTGTTTTTAATCCCGCTCAGGGCCGGACTGGCCCACCGGGATACCGGGAAATTTCCCGGTGGGCCGGAAGGTCCGGGGGCTGGGCGGCCATGAAGACAGCCGCTGAGCTGCCCCCCAGGCTGCCCGAAATCTAATCAAAGCGGCCGCTGGGTGCTGATGCGGCATGTGCGATGGCCGTCTAGTGATGGGAGAAGTGTGAGGGGTGAAAGCTCCACCCCCTCGCACTGACCTTTCACCCCTCACGCTGCTCCCATCACTATGCGGCCATCAGATTGCTGGGAATGTAATCTGAACGGCCGGTGCGTGCTGATGCCGCCGGCCGCCTCTGCTTTAATACTTTTTTTTTTACTTTATATGGCAAGCCGATCCAGCTTACCATATAAATAATAAAAAAAAAAGTGTTAAAGTAGCTCCGGCCGGCGGCATCAGCACGCACCGGCCGTTTAGATTACATTCCCAGCAGTCTGATGGCTGCATAGTGATGGGAGCAGCGTGAGGTGGAAGCTCCGCCCCCTCGCGCTTAGACTGCTGCAGCACCGGATGTCAGGTCAGTGGCATCCTGTCAGCATAGAGGAGAACAGTGTGCAGCTGCCAAGAAGTCAAGAGAAGTAGAAGGTGAGTAAAATAATGTATTTTTTGTACTGTATGTTTTTTGTATTTGTTAAGAAAAAAAAAAAATCGGCATGTGTGTGTATGTAAGTGTGTCCCCCTATATGCCACTCTGCCTCAGAAATGCCTTATACCCCCCTATATGCCACTCTGTCCCATGATATGCCTTTTAACCCCCTATATGCCAGAGTTGCATATAGGGGTATAAGGCATTTCTGGATGCAGAGTGACATATAGGGGGTCAAAAGGCATATCTGGAGGCAGAGTGGCATAAAGGGGGTTAAAAGGTATATCATGGGGCAGAGGAGCATATAGGAGGGTATAAAGCATATCGGGGAGGCAGAGTGGCATATAGGGGGCATAAGGCTTTTCTGGAGGCAGAGTGCCCCATGATATGCCTTTTAACCCCCTTTATGCCACTCTGCCTCCAGAAATGCCTTATACCCCCCTGTATGCCACTCTGTCCCATGATATGCCTTTTAACCCCCTATATGGCAGAGTGGCATATAGGGGGTTAGAAGGCATATCATGGGACAGAGTGGCATATAGGGTATAAGGCATTTCTGGATGCAGAGTGACATATAGGCAGTCAAAGGGCAAATCTGGAGGTGGAGTGGCAAAAAGGGGGTTAAAAGGCATATCACGGGGCAGAGGGGCATATAGGAGGGTTGAGGCATATCAGGGAGGCAGAGTGGCATATGGGGGGTATAAGGCATTTCTGGAGGCAGAGTGACATAGGGAGTAAAAGGCATTTCTGGAGGCAGAGTGGCATATAGGGGATTAAAAGGCATATTATGGGGCAGAGTGGCATATAGGAGGGTATAAAGCATATCAGGGAGGCAGAGTGGCATATAGGGGGCATAAGGCTTTTCTGGAGGCAGAGTGCCCCATGATATGCCTTTTAACCCCCTTCATGCCACTCTGCCTCCATGAATGCCTTATACCCACTATATGCCACTCTGTCCCATGATATGCCTTTTAACCCCCTACATGTCTCAATCATAGCTTTTATTAAATATGGAAAAAAATAGTCTACATGAATTAATAAAGAAATAAAAGTTTCTTACCAGAATATCGTGAAGAATAATGTGATCAGTATTTTGTTCCACTGAATAAAATGGAACTCTTTCATCTAAAAATGTTCGCAGTAGTAAATGTTTTGATCCCCTTCTGTGTAATGTATTTAATTTATTAGGGCCTTTTAACACTTTTGCTTTCTGGCATTTTAATACAAATAATGAGATAAAAAGAATGGCACATAGTGTGACTCGGGTGTGTATAAGGGGTGCGTGTGGGTATAAGAGCTTCACCGTGAGATAAACTATATGGGGCTGGTCTCCAAATTTTTCCAGGGCTGCTTTTCAGTCCCAGTCCGGCCCTGATCCCGCTCCCGCCCGCTCCCGCAATGTGGGTGTTCCGCTCCCGCCACATTTGTGGCCAATCCCGCCCGCTCCCGCCACATTTGTGGCCAATCCCGCCCGCTCCCGCCACATTTGTGGCCAATCATGCCCGCCTCCTTACCTGATTTCCCGCGCAGTCCCGCGCGGCTGCCCTCGAGTTGTTCCCTTACGGCGTCTCTTCTCTTGCTATTTGTGAAACTTCTGTATTCAACATTTTTTAAGTAATACTGCAGCTACATGTAGAAAAAAGATAGAACAATGGTTGCTGTTACCACACTTTAATGGAGAGAGCAACCATAGTGACCATAGTATAAGCGGGAAAATCCACGGCTAGGTGTGTATTATACGAAGCGGAAGTTGTCTACGCGAATCGGGTAGAGCTCTACACGCTGCCTGGACTAAGCACCGGGGACTCCGATGCAGGGCACCTGGATCCTTCCCCCTAACTTACCGGTGCTTCTGAGTCCCCGGTGCTTAGTCCGGGCAGCGTGTAGAGCTCTACGCGATTCGCCCGGACTAAGCACCGGGGACTCAGATGCAGGGGACCTGGATCCTCCTGTGTTATGCCCCCCCAACTTACCGGTGCTTCTGAGTCCCTGGTGCTCTACACGCTGCCCGGACTACGCACCAGGGACTCAGAAGCTCCAGTAAGTTTGGAGGAGGGAGGGGGGGAGAGTGTTAAATGGGGGGCATAAGGCAGAGTGCTCTGTGAAATGCCTTTTAATGCCCTTAATGCCACTCTGCCTCCAGAAATGCCTTTTAACCCTCTATACGCCACTCTGCCTCCTGAAATGCCTTATACCTCCCTTTATGCCACTCTGCCCCATAATATGACTTTTAACCCCCTAAATGCCAGAGTGGCATATAGGGGTATAAGGCAATTCTGGAGGCAGAGTGGCACATAGGGTGTCAAAAATGCATATCATGGGGCACAGTGGCATTAAGAGGGTTAAAAGGCATATCATGGGGCACCATGGCATATAGGGGGTTGTAAAAGATTCTAATACATTTTCTAACCTCAATTAAGAAATGGACCATATATAATTATTGGTATAGGCAATAGTCAAAGATATGTGATCATTGTTCATAAATAAATGATTATTAAGATACAGTAATAGGTTTCAATAATAAGCTTCAAGGTTTCCTTGACCTTAAATATAGAATGAAGGATTTGCTGAACAGGCATTCTATAGATAGGAGAGTAACTTGCTAATGCATGGTATAGTTGTAACTCTAAAAGGGCATTACAGTATACGTACAGTGACCACCTAAAATAGGGTTTCGACGTGTAAAGATCTTAGTGAGCATGTTTACCCAATTAGGTGAAGACCAATAGACTGACATCATTATTCAAACCTATATAAGTTAAGGCCTTGGAGAAGCATGGGAGGAGAGGTAGAGGGGAGATGTACTTGCCATCCACGGACTCTTCACGTCCCAACACTCCCTCCCTCCATCCTCTGGAATGCATAGGACAGATGTCATGAACTAAATTCCTCTCGAAGGTTTTTGTAAGACTTGTTTTGTATTATTTTGTTATCTTCTTTTTATATTCTTCTTCTATTTTTGTTCGTATTAAATGTTTCACCTTTGTTTGCATCTAAGTGACTCTATTTTTGACGCACATACATTTATATGTGATCCAATTATTTGAAGTTTGTATTGGCCCTATACATTTTATTACAGGGGTATAAGGCATTTCTGGGGCAGAGTGGCAAGCCAGTTATGCAGATGTGCATAACTGGGGGGGCAGGTTGTAAAAAAAGGAAATAAAAACAAAATATTTTTCTCAATCATAGCTTTTATTAACAAACAATTGTTCACATAGTTTACAGGAATTAACATTTACTGGTAAAACTTTTTTCCTATAGGGTCGTCTTATATTCAGGCTTTTTCTTTTTTTTTTCCTAAATTAATATTCAAATTTTGGGGGGTCGCCTTATAATCAGGGTCGTCTTATAATCAAGCAAATACGGTATGTATGAGAAGGAGGATGTCATTGTGAGTGGGATGTTTGGAAAACAATGGAGGACTTATTTTATTGTCTTAATCATTTGTTGTGATTTTGTTTCCCATACACATTTAAATCTGTGACCAAATTTTATCTGAACAGTCTGTGAATAATAAATGTAAATCACAATATTAGGAGCACTGTTCCCTCTAAGCTGTGCGCTTGTGCGCGCGCACATAACTTTTTGAGGGAGCGCACACGATCTAACATTGTGCGCACAGTACCTAATGTGGAGCTGGGGGGCAGTCCGCCGCTGGAGGAGCAAGCTCCGTT